>NW_022745982.1:887605-1009870 GCF_011630105.1 Anneissia japonica
ATAATAATAATAATAATAATAATAATAATAATAATAATAATAATAATAATAATAATAATAATAATTGTAATGATAATAATAATAATAATGATAATGTTACTAAAACCTACCTTAAAGGGAACTTAATAGAGAAATTAGAGAACAATTAAAAAATGATGTTAAGGGGAAAATAACACGACGTTAAGGGAATAACAACATCATCAACAACAACAACAATAATAATGATGATGATGATGATGATGACGATGATGATGATGATGATGGTAATAGATAAGATGGTAATAACAAAGATCAGTGAATGATGATGATGATGACGATGGTGATGATGATGATGATGGTAATAGATAAGATGGTAATAACAAAGATCAGTGAATGATGATGATGACGATGATGATGATGATGACGACGACGATGATGATGATGATGACGATGATGATGATGATGGTGATCGATGATCATGATGATGTGGTGGTAGTTATGATGAGGAAGATAAATATTTTGATGACGATGATGATGATGATGATGATGGTGATGATGATGATGATGATAATAATGATGAAGGTGATGTTGATAATGTATAAGGTCATGGCCATGAGGATGATCAGTGATAATGATTATGATAATGACGTCTGTGTAAAAAAATATGACTCCGATAAACCAGGGCCTACTCTCTGAGAGAAATGATAATATCGCAATACAAACGCAGTTATGGATCCGTCTGTGCGGAGCTCAAGGGTCGAACCATCCACATCACTTTCCTATGAAACAAATGAGACAGACGACAGTAAAGTATTGGAGCAACCGACATTATTATCACTACCTACAGAAGTTGTTGAGATGATTTTATCGAATTGTTCTTACGCAGAAATTAGTGAAAAACGTCTGGTAAGTTGTGTAAAGTTAGGCCTATGTTGTTAGAGTAGACTCCAGTGGGTCATCAGGGGAGTGTCGGTTTAAGCCCCTGTCGGCTCAAGTATTCACGCTGCTCTTGTAGTTTAACAAATCCTAGGCCTAGGGCCTACCTATGCCCTGTTTTTCAATCGTGTATCTTATTTGCCTCTGATATTAGTATTATGAATGTTTTATATACATCTAGCCTAAACAAGTTTTATTCCTATCAAGTTTAATTAATTGTAAAAATTATCACTCCGATTTAATTTTCCTCAGACAGGGCCAGACCAGAGGTAGGCCTAGGCCCTAGGCCTTACCTAAAACTCAGACCACCTCTCTGCTCAGGCACTGTCTGAAGCCTTGCCTTCCTGACCCCTTGCTAGCAAGACTTTAGCCAGGCCTAGGTCTAGACAAGGAGCACCTCCCTGGGCTAGGCTTCAAAGATCTAGGTAGGCATACTTATAGATTGTAGTGGCCTATTCGAAGAGCAAAAATGCCCAGAATCAGATGGTACATTCTTATACAAACAAATACGTCGCCCTAAAAATAATTTAAAATTTGAGGATGGATATCTGGTTCTAGCTAGCCATAAATTAAAAAACTAATATTAATTACCATGTATGAATGTTTCTTTTCAGTCTCTTTGTCAACTAATCCAAGGGTTTGTGCCATAACTGTATGGCAAAGTTTATATATTTGAGACAGTGTATCCTGTACAAAATCTAGTACATATTCATAAATCTATAATAATAATAATATTAATAATTATTATTATATAAAATAATTTCAAATAAAAGCTATGTATTTTTTAATCAGTGTAAATTTGAATGTATTTTATGTAGTAAAATATTGTTTATTTATGTTACAAAAGTATTCTATGTAGTAAAAAATAATTTTCAGTTGTCCAAAAATTGTTCAGCTATAGTGCTCTCTCTTTAAAATTATAATAACCACAAACAAATTACTGTTCTACCCTTAAAGCAAAAGTCAACTGGTAAATTTTACCAGTCGATGATGGCCAAATATATTCTTGAAAGGGACGGCAAAATTCAAATATATTAATTATTGATAAGTATAAAGTGATGTATTTTATTTTATAATGATTTTTTTTTTTGCAGGTATGCAAATTTTTTAATCAAGTGTGTCAGAGTGTATTAAACCAAGGTCTGCATCAAGTGATGCGTTATCACAACCAGTGTTCACGCAAACTAAAAGCACTATTACCACGGCGTGAATCGGAGCGACGTAACCATGCACTCGCACGGCATTGTGATATCCTGTCCGCAATTGAGACACGAATGTCATTGTTATCGATGACATACTCCAAATATATTGATCTTCGTCTATGTTGTTTCATTCCAGGAAAGGTTAGTTAAACAGGTTAAAGATACATAAGTTCTTGAGGTAGTCCTGGTGGGGTTGGATGGATGGGTTTATCAGTTATTTCCAGTGGGTTCCTTCTTGTGGTGATTGGGCAGTACACCGGGAGACAATCGCCTATGTACTCCTTTCCGAAGAGTTTACTGCGTTTTCACATGGGCCGCGATGCACACGGGACCAACGGCATAAACATCTCATCGAAAGGCGGTGCGCTACTGTAACTTGCGTAGTTGAAGTTAGTTAGTGCCGTGGAGAGCAGCGATGGGAATTGAACCTGCGACCTATAGATCTCCATGGATCAGTGCACACACAGTAGCTACCACCATATTAGCTGACTGAGCTAAGCTGCTCTACAAGATGTGGATGTGGACATGTGTCTAAAACTTTGCTTAATTTAAGCTCTTGTTCTTGAAAGTGGACCTTGTCCAGACTTTGGGGTAAATTCCCTCTTTTGAGCAATTCTTTCTGATAAAAATATGCAATATGATTAGGAAGGCCATCATAATTGATGATGGCAACAAAATGAAATGGTTTGTATCTGGATAATCTGTCTCCTACCTCCTCTTAATGTTTTGATCTGTTTCTAATAATTATTATTAAATTATTGTTTGATTATAATTAATAATACTGCCATTAAAATTTAAATACCTAATTTTAATTAAAATTTATAGTAACATTGTTTGAAGCAATAATACTAATAATATAAATACCTATTGATATTAATATTATTAATAATAATAATAATAATAATAAATATTTGTATTATTATTAATAAACTAATCATTTTAGGTTATTGATGAGGTTTACTATGTCTTGCGGTACTTACAATCGACCGAGTCGCCACCAAGGGCACATGAGCTACTTCAAGAACTCCGAGACATCTCGTCGATGGCCATGGAACACTTTGACGAGAAAATTGTACCTGGTCTGAAGAAGTCCCTCCTCCCACGAGAAACCCCTTCACAGTCTTACAGTAGCGCAGGTAAGCCTTGATAAGTTTTGTCTTTATTTTTCTTCCCATTTGATACTGAAAAATCTTCCACAGGGCCTAGATATAGTCAAAATGTCAGTACTTACCGTAATGACCGAATTAGTCACCAAAACAAAGCTACTGTAGTGGGTATAACATCAAAACAAACTGCTAGGTGGTAGTTTTTTCACACAATAAGAAGCCTCCACTCGAATAAATTTCGACAGTATTTTAACTCCTCATTTTTTATATTTGTACATATTATCATAAAGTAACATATCGCAAAGCATTAGTAAATAAATATTTCTTTAATAAACGTCAGAATTTTGAAATCAAATCAGCCTTTTAATCTCATGAATCTATAAATCATTTAAAATGTATATGCTGTTATAAAAAGTATCTTTTACGCTAACTTTATTACATTTTAGACGATTTAATGTACACCACTTTCGACTCCACTCAGTGCATTAGCATAGCTCTTTGTGGTATGTTAAAAAAATCATACTCACTTGGCAAAATTGTGATGACATCTTCTTTGGTGACTTATTTGGTTTATTGGACATTGTTCTTGTGCTTAGGCTCTTTTAATATGGTCATGGTCAGGCATTTTTATAGTGCCTTCTAGAATAAAAACCGTCTCAAAGCACTTTTAAGCCACCAAAGAACTATGATACAATAATACTAATCGCAGACATATTCAGTTTGAGTTCTACACTTGAAATGATCTCGCTTCACAGGGTACTCGGGTTGGATGTGCTTTACACTGGGCGTAGAATTATGCAAATGCACTGACTCAGAGGTCAAATCTCCCCAAAGGTCAGATAACAAACCCTGTGATGATTGTCACTGCAATGCTTTATAAGCTAAAACAGATACAGATACTGATTAAATTTATTGTCAAATGTACATATAAACATACAATGAAATAGTATCGGCTCGATGAACGCAATATAAATAATTTAAATAACATAAGTAACTACTATACACTGAGACAAACATTTAATTTCTGGATACCAGCTATAGCTTTGAATTCAGACAGAAAGAATGAAGCTCTTGATCTTGTACGAGATCCTGTACGATATCTTGTATGAACCCTGTTCATATTCGAATTTAGTTGGTTGGTCAAACTAACCATTCAATCAGTATGACCAAAAATTATCCAGTACGGACACCCTCTGTAGCATTAGTTTTGGTCAAATTATCGAAGCAATGTGGTAAGTTTAACCAAGTGAATTGTGCCCAGCATGAATTAGGCTGTTTTTCCAACGCAGCAAATAGAATATTTAGACATGTTGAAGACCCATTGTAGATAAAACCTACTGAGGATTTGAATCCAGTGAAGACAGCTGTCGTGATGGTGTATTATTGACAAGTCTTTCTATTTGTTGACGCATACAGCTCATCATGTTAAGTGCACTTTACAGCCACATAGAACTCACATGTTATTTGATTGTTTCAGGAGTGAGGATGGCAGGCGATTTAACTGATCCATCCGATATATGTCAGGATCGCTACCAACAGGCTTTCCATAAACTTCAAGCAAAGCAACGGTACACACTCACCAGCATCGTTACTCTTAAGAAGGATCTTCAAAGTTGTAAATCGCAGCTGGCGGAGGAACGCCGGAAGGTGGAAGAGCAGGGGCGCACAGTAGCCCAGCAGGGACTGCTCATTGCCGAGCTGTCGACCGCAAACGGTGTTTTGGAGCGGAAGTTACTAGAGCAACAGAGTAAACAAGTGCAATATGATCAAATGTTTGAGGATCTTTCGGCCAAAGTGGCCATGTTGGATGAACGAACTGGTGACGATAAGGAAGGCCCCAGTCGAAAGAGAGCTCACAGAGATGTGCCGGCAACAAGTGCAAAATCAGACTTGTTTGCAAAGAAAGCTCGAAAGAAATAATGAAGAAAATTTAGAGGGTAAAGATTATGTTAACGTAATAATAGCAACAAATTCTGGGCATGCTTAGATCAGACATGCTGTCATGACACTTTTGTTTGCTGTTGCCATGTTACCTTTGATATGGGCTTATATGGAGAAATCAGTGACTTGGACAAGGAGCTCAGTGAGATTTTTTTAGTTGCAGCACGGAAAAATTATTTTCATGGGCATCATTATCTTTGAATTGTTTCCGTCTGTCCATTTATTTAATTGCAACATTTTTGTTGCTAGTGTAGTGTATATACTGTAAAAATGCTATCTTTATTATTGTTACAATGGTAACCATTACAATGCTTTTATTGTATCATATTATCTTTTTTTTTAATTATTACTGTATTCTTATTTTATTATTGTTTTTGTTGTCATTGTTATTATTCTTCAAATTATTTTTACCATAGTATTTTTAATATTATTATTATCTTGAAATTAATATTTTGTAAAGAATATTAACTTCAGGTATACTTTATTTTGGATGGAGATTGGCTCTTAAAAAGAGCCTCTTTAATTGTAGGCAGGTTGTTGTAAGGAGAAGTAAATCATTCTTACTATTATTTTTTTCATAAAATTTATTATTTAAAATGATCAAACCCGGCAGAAAGATCTAAAATTCAGTACTTAATTGTGAATGCGGTATTCATTTGATACAGTATACAAACGTACAAAACCCAGTACGCTCAGTGGATATTTCTTGAGTCTGTGTGTTGCTTATATCCAATCATATGAGAGGGAAATCAGGATGTTTTTTTTTGCCACAGGGATGATTAATTTTGCCACAGTGGTTTCTGTGTGATATACACTCTCTAGTAGCCTGGATAACAATTTATGGTTTGGGAGGAGGGGGAAAAGACCAGCAGGGCCATGGAAAAGATTTTTTATTTAAATGAACCTGTGTGGGGTTCTAGGAGGAAAATCTTTCAATTTTTTTGTTGGTCTGAGACGTTCTGCAATCTACGCTTATGGAATTTTTGTTCTTTGGCTTGATCTGTCTGATAAAATGCATAATCCTCTCCCCCCTCCCCTCCCCCTTCCTTGCCGGTGAATTTTTGTTCTGTGGCTTGACCTGTCTGATAAAGTGCATAATCCTCTACCCCACCTCCCCTCCCACTTCCTTGCTGGTGGTGCCACTGCAATGGGGCAAGGCTTATGAGCTTTCAGTTGAATGTTGCAGATATGTGTGCTGTATATAAATCCTATATTGAAGTAAATAGAATTTATACTATAGTAATAATTATAGTCTTAACAAATATTACTAAATATGCTTCAGAATGTATAATATAATAATAAAATGGGGAAAATCACCATAAGTTATTATATTTATATAACTAATGTTATTATATTTATATGCGGGAACACCAAAGGTTTTTGATAATTGATTGAATTTGTAAAGCCTAGACAACAAAATTATGATAGTTATTTAAACTTTTTCCCACACTTTTGGTAACTTTTTAAGTCGCATCATGTACATAAATATTATTATTAATAATGTCTTTTTTAAAAAGAAAAAAAATTATTTACTTAGGCGTACAGTACAAGCATAATCAGTTGCCGTTACAAATAATGTGAATATTATTTCATAGGAGTATAAATTTTGTTTTTCCTTATTTAATAATCTCCTAATTATCATATGTTATTCATTTTGCCTCTTTTTCCAGTTATTGTACTTCATAAAGATTTCATGTAAATATCATGTGGCCAAGAGAAGCCAAACCAGACGGTCGTCGCAAATCCCGTTTCAGAAATAATGGCCAAACATGCTGGGATGTCAACATTTTTAAAATCTATTTTACTACACTAAACTAACCTTTATATATCTATATAGTTTATCATGCTATGCTGTTATTTTCTTCATTTTCAATGTTAAAACAACAATTTGTAACAATTTGGTGATGGTTTCTGCCTAAGAAATGCCCAAAATCATAAACTTTGAAGGCTGATTTCTCAAATATTGTTCTTTAAACGGCTGTATGGTTTAAACTCCTGTAACTTCATAACGGAATGTCGGATTAATTCTTTTACCATTTTAAAGCTCTCATTTTTCTCATTTTAACCCTGTATTAATAACAAAAAATTGATTTTTGCGACAATTGACTGGTTTGGCTTGTCTTTGCCACATAAACATTTATTAATAATAATTTTTTTTTTTTTAAAGAACAAAAAAATGAATTTATTGAGGTTTACAAGTATATCCTGCTTGCCTTTAAAAATAATATTAATTAATTAATTAATTGCCTTATATTAATCTCCTATTATCATATTGTTATTCATTGTCCATTTTAATACATCAAATATATTTAACTGTAAGTAGACATGCCAGACCTGTTTTTTTGTTATGAATTCTGTTGTAAATCCTTTTTGCCAGTCTATTATATCTGGTGTAGGCATGGAAACGGCTTGTGTATGAATTGAAATTACGTATATCAAAACTAATGACATATCTGAACCCAAAATAGTTATTAGAGGCATATTTCAATCTTACTACACTGTTTAATTCATTGGTAAAAATTAATTTTTATCTTCTCCTCCGCCTAGATGGTTTTGGCAGACTTATTTTGCTGAGTGAGAAAACAAAAATTAAATTTTAATTTTTGTGCTCCTCTTCTGACAATCTTTAAAAAAATAAGTTCTCAAAACGAGGTATAAAAAAGTCATGCCTGATTAACAAAAGGGTTACTGCAACAATCCTTTAAGGGTATGCAAAGATTAGAAATGATAATATTTAAACATTCATTAATTGATGAGGATAATTAATAGCTTGTTCTAATTTTTAGTAGAAAGCTGATCATTCCTTAAATATACAAATATTTATTTTTGGAATATTAGATTTTGGCAGCCAGTATATTTGTAATATTTTTAGTAATAAAAAAAAAATCATTATTTTTTATTATTAATTTAAAGGTTAAAATATTTGAATTCACAATAATCTTAATATGTTGAAATGTTTTTTTTTAAAGTTTTTTTTCACCACAACCCTAAAATATATTTTATGTAGGTGCTTTTCAAATCCTAACCTTCCTAATTTCTTTAGGATCTGTCCACAATTATCAAATTTTATGTTACAAAAACTGTAATATTCCCATATATGGGTGTGATGTGACAACACTATGCCCATATACGGCCACATCACACACAATTTTCACGTAATTATTTGATAGTGTGGACATGCCTTTAGAATATTGTTTTGGTGCATTGTATTTTCTAGGAAAAATAGGACATTTATCTATCTTTTATATTGGTGTCTTGTTAAAGCTAATTTTTCTGTTTTTACTCCATTTTGAGAAATTGAGTTATTCCACAGGAATATTCATGGGTGGATGCCTTACTATAAACCTCTTTATTAACAAATGTGTAATGTAATATATTTAGATTTATATAGTGCTTTACACTGAAACGGTCTCAGATCGTTCCAGGTGTGGACTGGCTCCTACTGTAACTTGCTTCTCCCCTAAGGGTCTCTTCGTGTCTGAGCTATCTGGTACCAGGTACTCTCGTCTGTCAACAGCAGGGGCTGAATGGACCAGTACACCGGGTTAAACCCCTACTCGTCTTGAAACATGTACTTGGTTCTTTAGAGTGCACATGAGTCTAAAAGACTACTTAATTGAAAGACATCAATTAAAACATAGTCATTTTAATTTTTAAAATCAATGAAATCAGAATCATTAATTTATTGACCATTATTTTGAATTCTGTCCCCTATTGTCTACATTTGTATAGATGCAGTCTTAAAAGTGCCTGATGAGTCAGTATTAATACAGTAGTGCTAAAGATTCATCTGACAAGGGAGGGGGAGGGGTGGCTGACATTTAACTATGCTTGTGTAGCCAAAAAATCCTGGACATATTTTGTAAATCTGATGCTTTATACTTAAGTTATCCAAATAAATTGCCATGTGAATTTCATTTTGGGATAGATTATGTTGTTTATTCCATGCCCCTATTTGATTTTCCCCTGGTGACTGTGGGTATGGTTGTGGCCATACAGTTTAATGTACAGTATAGTTAGCTGAAATCAACTCTTATATATAGTATTTTTCAAATATTTACACTTAATTTGGATGAAATTAGTCCCCATTTTGATTTAATGTGAAGTATTTTTAATGTTACAAATGTATTATGGATATGAATTTTCAAAAAACAATTTGCTTTTACTCAATAATGGATTGTAATTATGTGAAAGACCAAGTACTGTACTGTATTAAACGTTGATGAAGTTCAACTGATTGGAAAATTCTGTTTATCATAATTTTTAATATATTTTCTTTTACAACTGTAACAATGACAAGATATCAAAATAAATGAAAAGAAAAACAAACTAGGAAGATCAGCTGATGGACATTTTAATTTTCTTTTACACTGGATGTGTACACAATTATACTCTAGAACATAAAGAATATATAATTTTGTAGCAAATGTATATAAACTAATAAAGCACCATGTGAACATGTATACAGAACATATCAAAGTACATTTAACATACAGTATACATATTTATGTAATTTCTTTTAATACTACATATTCTCAAACTGGGCACTCGCTGTCGGCCAACACGATTGTATGGAGAATGCCATGACACAAGCGCAACCGATTGTTTTCAATGGCGATCCATCCGTTCATACTGCAACCCACATTCAGCAGACGGACGATCACGGGGAGCGCGGAACAGAGTTGGATTCGTTGTTCGAGGCATTGAGTGTCCGGCTTAAGAATTATCTGGATAAATCTTCGCTCACATCAGGAACTAACACAATCAGAGTACATTGTGTTACTTCGTGGAATCACAGTAGCGCGCCAAAACGAGCGCGTACTAGTCATCAAGTACTTTTGTATTCTTTTCCACACAAAAGTTGTTAACAACAACAGCGCGTATTTTGATGCACTTTCTTGATTTCACGAGCTAACACAATCTACTTTGATTGTGTTAGTTTGTGATGTGAGCTACGAAATCTTGAATACTACTGAAACATGCAACCAAACGTATTGAATTATTCATATTT
This sequence comes from Anneissia japonica, assembly GCF_011630105.1. Taxonomy (NCBI): domain Eukaryota; kingdom Metazoa; phylum Echinodermata; class Crinoidea; order Comatulida; family Comatulidae; genus Anneissia; species Anneissia japonica. The sequence continues at coordinate 897,781 of NW_022745982.1, forward strand.
TTAAAGTATCAAATAAGTTCCAATGAGATGCAAAGCAGATCTACAGTCTCTTTTCCTCAATAATCAGATTCGCTGCCAGCCAATTTATGAATATAATATTTTAAGGAACTGTATTTAAAAGTTAAAGTTTGAAACCTGAAGCACACAGGCTGGAGTGCCCGTCACTTTCCTTGGCATTTTTGCCAGACAGTGCAAGGCTGTGGGGGGGGGGGGTTTCGCCACTCCTCCCGCACAGGCAGTGTGTTTTACCTTTACAGTAGAGAGAGACAAATGTAGATGAAGTGTCTTGTCTAAGAACACAAGCGACCAGCACAGGGAGGGGTTTTTACCCCCAACCTTAAGGTTGAGAATTCCAGTCACAACCAATCCTTCTACTACTTATAATAGTGCTACCTAATTGGAGTGGATGAGTTTATGATTTCCAATTAAAAAATAATTGAATATGCTGCTAACCAATTTATGAATCTATGTAAAAAAAATATAGCTGTATTAATTGGCAAGGTATTTTTGTTATTATTTTCTAATTTACAAAGTGTAGAAAAAGTGCCTTGTACGAAGAAATATAACCACAATCGGTCTCGAACTCATTCACTTGGTAATGTAGGCCCAGTGCTTTTGCATTGTTCCACATGCTTCGACATACACAATAGTCTACTACTAAAGAAAATATAAATTTTAATAGCAGAAAAATCAATATTATAATTAACATTTTCCGGAGATTACACAAAATGTAATACTATTACTAATTATGTTTATATTTGCAGGTGATAATAATCTGTAGAAATCATTCAATATAAAAAAGCATAAAATAGGTATGAATTGTATATCAAATTTTGCATATGAAAAAATATAAAAGATAATAGTTATCAAGCTATGAAAAAAGCTAATATAATGGTTATCTTCGACTGATTTGCTTAGAGCTTGTAGTATTTCTTGTAGATTTGAGTACCTGTTGAGTTCGTTCTTTACGTCGCTGTATGGCAAGCTGTGGCTACTGGGCTTTCTTGTTTGCTTTCCATTAACTTAGCCAACTTACAGAGCTCGGAGGAAAACACATCTGACTTAAGATGACCAACTTTACTTCTGCTTTTTCTTCCCCTGTAAAATACAGCACAAAAAAAATGAAATTAATGTCATCTCGTGATAGACACAGTAATAAGCTTGCTTCCAATATTTCATCAAAGAAGGTATATTTTGTGGTAAGTTCGGCAAAAAGAGAAGATAACAGGCCAAAAGCCAATGACCAGAATTTATTATTTGCTGTTGAATTAGGATTTGATATAGGACAATAGAAGTTGAATCAAATTGATAGGCCCTCTGAACACAGTTAAATAGCACCAACTGTATGTCACAACTTTTAGTGATGCTGCAAATAAACAGACATTTTCCTGTATGCATCAAATTATTTGACTTACTTTGCTTTGGGTTGTCTACTAGATGATTCAAGATTCTCGGTAATGAGTTCATGACCTCGTTCCATCCACAGTCCCAGGAGAGGTGGAAGTTCAACATTTACAGCTTTCTAAAATTGGAGTTAAAAAGAAGTTTCAACTGCATTAACAATCGCAAAAATTGAATTCTTAAGTTCGGCACACATAGAGTGTCGTACAACGGTTACACAACCATCAGCCAACGAACCTATGCGACACCATCTGCTGATTTTCGATGGCGGACTGAGCATCATTAAAATTATCTGTTGCCCACACCCAGTTGCACGCCTTCTCCATCAAATCGAGTCCCGCAGTGTATGTCCGGATTTAAATATTAAATATATATTGGTACTGGATAATTATTGTACGCAATAATAATCAAATATTGTCAAAGAATTTCATCTGTTCCATAAAGTATACAGCAGTTGGAAAATTATCTGTTCTGTTTTAATTACCGTTGCTAAGGTAAACAACTAATTGGTTATAGAAAATAAAGATGATTTCTTACAACATACCGTATAAATCTAATAAATTAAACTGAATGCATACCTCTGCTGGAATTAACTTCATAAATTGAGCTATATCCGATGCATCTGATAATCCTTTGTTTCCTTAAAAGAAAATAAAAAATTATTCAAAATAATGTATGTCTCCATAGGCCTATGTGTTTTTCTAACCCTTAATAATCTGACCCGTTTGTGTTAAATACAAAAATAATCAACAGATTTTTAGTTACTCATATACTTACTTAGTTATTTATCGAGTCATTTATTGAGTTAGTTATCTATCTAGATATTTATTTCCTAGATATTTATAAAGTCATTTAATAATTTAGATATTTGTATATTTTTTATTTAGTGTGTATTTAGTTTAGTGTTATATTATGTTATTTAGTTGCTAATTTAGCTATTTATATTTACATCTTTTCATTGTTCATTCATTCTTTTGTTTATTTATTCATTTATTCACCCATCTTCCCATTCGTGTATGTATTATTTATGTACTGTAGGACATTTCTTAGGATATTGTCAAGAAATTAAGAAAAAAATTAGAAATAATAAATTAATTTTAAATACATACTTAGCCTCATCGGTATGTGTTGAGTTGGGGAACAGTTGTCCCAAATGATGTCTTTGTCGACATCAACACTTGAGTTGTTTGGACTTGGTGTGCCTAGCATTGATGCCGCCATTGAACAATCCGCATCTGTATAAAAAAACACATAAAATATTAAACATTTATCCATCTTATCAGTGAATATAAGTGAAGAAGTGAAGTGTAGGTGGTGCAGTGTTAGTCATGTAAACATATAAAAAAACACTGGTAGCTTTTTATCAACTCTTATTATTTTTTTTTATCATTACATTCATTTACACAAGCATTCATCAGGTTTGAAGAATATAAGACATCAATTTTTTAGGCTTCGTTTTCCAATTTCAATATTACTGCATAGGTATATTACAGTATTATTATAAATTTTGATGAAGCATCATATGGGTTGAGCTTATGATGAGTAGACTGTATTAATTTTTATCATCAGGGCAGGGTTTATATATTAAAGGCTATAGAATAAGGTGAGCCTTTTTTTATACCTTGTTTAGTGAACTCATTTTTTTTTTAAGATCATCAGAGTGTGGAAAATTATTATTTTAAAAATATTGTTTTCTTAATTAGCAAAGGGTTTTGCCAAAAGCATCCAGGAGGAGGAGAAAATAAAAATAAAATATTATTGCTAAATGAAAACAGTGTAGTAGAAATAGGATAGATTATGCTTTAAATATAATTAAGGAAGTCAATATATTATAGCTAGACATCTTGTTTTGGAAGATTTTAAGGAAGTGGCAGGCATAATAAAAATAAATTTATTTAAAAAAATAAATAAAAATAAATAAATGAATAAACATATTTATATGTTTATCTTTTTCTGAAATGTCCACTTTTTCGTGGCGGAAGGTGCATTAACTGGCCAAAAATAAAATTTTATTTTTATTTAAACTCATCATTATTGGCAGGTGGAGGGGTTCACTAAACAAGGTATGAAAAAGTCTTGCGTAAACCAGATGAGTAATAATTAAGGTAAACAATATAACTTTAACATGTCATTTCTCTATATAAAACTGTTCATTGAACTGTGACATCTGGTACTGTAATAAGTATGGCAGGAAACTCATCCACTTTATTGTTTATTTTAAAAAACAAAACTGTATAAAAAATTTAAAAAAAGGAAACATGATGTATAACTTGGCAAGAATTGATCTCACTGAGGCTACAGTATTATTTGCTGTAGTATTCATCTATATAATCATCAAGGCTTTGTTAGATTGCTATACAGTAGTAGTTCTTACAGAGTAACAACTGATATAGTTGTATGCTACTAGACTAGTTTTCCTTATAAATGATTGCTAATTTAACATGAACTTGTACACACAATTGCTTGGCATTCAATATTCCAGCAAAGAAAGTATGTTTGATTTTTATTGATGGTAATTAAAACATTAATTATCTATGAATAGGCCAGACTGTAAAGCAAGGTCTCTGGAAGAAATATATCCTCCAACCAAAAATAGGCCTAAAAATCTGTGCGCACATTTTGGAAAATAAAGATTTTGAAGAAAAATAAGTATTTGTATAAGCTTAGGTCAAGTAAAAAAAAAAAGTAGTTTCTCGTCCTAATTTTTTTTTAAAGAGGATGAGGGTGGTTTTTTTTTTGTTTTTTTTTCTTTAAGAAAACAAAAAATAAAAGGGGGGCTTTCAATGTTCAAAAATAAATCTTGGCCGTTTGGTCCCGAGTTGTATTTCAGCGATGCAACTCGAATTATGTACATTGTTAAATAGTATCTAGGCCTAGGCCTAGAGTTATTATACAACCAACCAATACTAATACTTGTGCACTTTCGTGTATTTGTCGGCTATTGGGACTTTGCCATCAAATTGGCCACTGGCGTATTCATTGAACACATCTGCCAATGTCAAACTCGTCTCATTTACAGAATGACCAAAGTACGGCTTTAAAAATTTAGATGGCGGATCAGTGCGTGCTTTTCTTCACGCTTGTTTCTTCTTGTTATTCATCACGCCAATAGCTTGCTAAAAGTAATGCGGCCCAACACGATTTAGACACGTGATACTGATTGCAATATGTTTATTGGTCAATTCTCTTTATAATTAAACCGTTTGGTACTGCAACTTTTTATTTTACAGAGCATACGCTAATTGAAACTGGCGGTCCAACTCGCAGCAGGCATGTATTGATAATATATCCCTTTCGGACCACCGATATTTAAAAAAAAATTGGTAGCTGCCAAAATTTTTATCGTACTCGTCGCGGTCTTCACGATCAGTAAACAGTCGAAATGACGAAAATGAGGTAAACTAAGACAAAATATGCGATGGATTTTTATTGAAAATTGAATATATATACAGTATATATAAAAAAAAAACAAAGCGGCCTGAAAATAGCATGCGGGCAGGGACGAGAAACTTCTTTTTTTTTTTTACTTGGCCTTATATATAACCAGTGTACTATATTTAGTATTATTATGCAGTAGATAAGACTCAGCATTGCACCTATTTTCATACTCATAGCGATTTTCCTCTCAAATTTCAGCTAATTTTCGAGTTTAATATTAAGGTATCATCTGCACAATTAAAAAAAAATTACAGTATGTTGTATAATAGGCATTAGGCCTAACATTGTTGAAGTTTAAAAAAAATGGCAAAAAAATGGTTTGATTTGTTTAAAAATCAAAACGAAAATAGCGAAAATGTAAACACAATTGGAGAATAATCTGTAGAATTTTACAGGACACTGTCAGCTCCACTTCCTTATCTTCATCATTTAGGCCTATTTATTTGTGTTTATGACCTTGTACCTTGCCGTTCTACTCATATGGCCCCCGGCCCACCTAGGCTAGCCTACAGTACTTACTAAAACTTCAGAGGGCTACAAGGAAGAAGGAAGAAGAGGTAGCCTAAGCCTACACACAGGGCTACAGCAGTAGGAGCGGGGCGACTAGGCTGCAGCCTAGCCTCTTTCGGGCCTCTCCCTCCATAGGCTAGGCTAGGCCTCTAGGTAGCCTAGCCTAGGGTAGGCCTAGGCCTAGTTAGGAAAGAGGATGTAGCCTAGGCCTAGCCTAGAAAATCGAGCTTATTTTATAACATTTAAATACACAAACCCCGATTCCGTGAAGTCTTCCTGACTGGTGTTTTATCTTTTGTAAGCTTCCGTTTCTTCTTCATGGGATAAATAGACGTGAGACTCATTTGGTTAGTAAAGAAACAATATCCCAACGATGTTTCTAGATAAAATTCACATTCTCAACAACAACCCGCCATGTTTTAAAAAATATGTATCAAAATTATTTATTTATGTTGCTAATATTCTTCTTTAAAAAATATTATTTTGCACCCATTAATAACAAAATAAATAATAAACCTTAGAATTATATAAATAATGTGTTTTAATATTGAAATACAGTTTGTTTCTAATTTAATAAAACTATGAAATATAAAGCAGATGACCTCTTTCGTTCACTCGTAATTGATTAGCAGTCGTTTTGAAGCGGAATGTCTACAGGAATAGAGGACTGTACCACGAAGACCACGGATTTAGGGAAAGTACCGCCCTGATTGTTGCTATAAAAGGGAAGTAGACTTATTGTAATTAATAATGGCTTGATATTCAGTAAGTATATGTTGGTTATTTATAATCTATATCGATAATGTGCTCATTACAGAACGGTGGTTGTCTAATTAACCAGGGACTAGGCCTCTAAATAATTAACTATTACTAAAGAAAAGGTCCTGGACCTAAAACTCTAAGTAAGTCCAGGTCCTACTTAGGCTAGGCCTCTAGTCTCCCTAGCTAGGAGAGGCACCGGCATCCCACCCGTTTGTTCATTTATAATATGGGCTAGTAGTAGTATACCAGACCCTGAGGAGGAAGTGTTTACCTACCGTCCGTGTTTTTTAAGTTCGATTACCAGTCGTGACATTGTAGGCCATCTCCATTTTTTTTTTTCAATTGCATAATTGTCATGTATTTCTTCCCAGTTCGCAAAATCTTGAAGATGGATTCCAGACGACGGCGCAAAAAGTTAGAAAAGAATAAAAATAAGATCAAGAATAATGAAAAAACACAGAATAATGCAGAAAAAGCAGGCTCAACATTTCCTGTTTCTAAACGAGACAATGAAATTGCAGCCCTTCCCTGGGTTGAAGTAGGAGCTTACTTTATATTTATATGTGTAATGATGTGCATAGTTATGCAGGAGTTACACCGAGAATCTAAAGGTATTTAACACATTAAATTGAATAAAAGCATAAAATATGGTTAAAGATGTATTTTCCACTGAAAATAACAAAATTGAATACAATTTTTTTAATGCACTAGAAATTTCTATGTTCAAGTTGATAATTTGTATGTTACTGCAAAAAGTACAAGTAAATTTAAAAAATGATTCTTATGATTTTTTTTATTTATTTTTTCAAATTTTGCAAGGGACAATACATCTTTTACAGTAGGTGTTTTCCTTACAATTCTATGGTCTGGTGATGGGACATTTTGTGTAGCTCACATAGTTCTATCTTTTAATTATTGATGAGCATACAAGCTTTGACATCTAAAAAAATATTGAAGTCAAAAAAAGAAATATAATTCCAAAAGAACAAATAAGATGCAGAAATTAATGAATGAATTGATGGATGGACATATGGATGATAATTGAATGAATGAGTGAGTGAACAGACAGATTGTATGGACTAACGATTGAACAAATGAACAAGGGAAAAATGAATGAATGAATGAGGAAGGGAAAAAGGGAGAATGGATTGATTGACAGATGAATGAACAGATAGACGATTGACAAATGAATAAACAAACAAGCGTGGGAGGGAAAGTTGAATTGATAATGAAGCGAAAAAATGACAAACTGATGGATGGATGGGTAGTAGTGGGTGATCAATTAAAGGGAAGGGAGTTCAACCTCAGCTATAGTGCTGTGGATATGGAACCAATAGAATGCCTATTTGTTTACATAGTATTTTTGTGATGTTTATATTAAGGATGTACTCCAACCCTAACTTTAAGGTTAGGCAAATATGAGTTTTAGCTAATAAATTATATGATTTATAATTTCAAAAGGCAATTATGACTCATTCCAGTATTCAAAATTTAGCAATGGCAATAATGGTAACTTTTTTGTGTTTTCGTTTATCAGCAAAATTCTTTAAATTGAAGCGCTACAATTTTGCAAATGGCTGGAGAATATTTGGTACTAAAAAGGTAAGTGAATTGTCAGACAACACAATATTATATATGTACAGGCTGTTTACTGTAAGTTGTTAAAACCTTGTTTGGTTAACACAGCATACTAATTAGGGAGCGTAGCAAAAGTGATAATAATAATAATAATGAAAATGATTATGATAATCATCATCATCATCATCCTTTGGCCGCAGCCGAGATGGATTTGACAACTTCCATCCAGGTGTTTCGGTCGGACATGGCCTTGCCGAGATCTTCGAAAGGAATTCCAGTTTCTCTGGAGATAATGTCAGGGTAGGTGAGAGGACGTCTGCCTCTTTTAGTGGTGGGGATACGCCATTGTAGAAGATCAGATATCATTTTGGTCTTTAGCTCGCTGACAGTGACCTGCAAATCAAATTCTTCGTGTTGCAAGTGTGGCTGATATAGGTGGGAGATCATTGTATATTTCGGTTTTTGTGGGATGAATTTTCCAGCTTAAATTCTGCACTCACATCAGAAGTCTTGTGTATGTGCCGTCAAGCCTCTTTTCAAGTTCCCTTTTCATTGTTCATGTCTCGGAGCCATACAAAAGAATGCTCTCCACACATGCATGAAAAAGATCAATTTTCATCTTGGTAGAGATGGATGATTGCCAGATGTAATGCAATTTGTGCAGGCTACCCATGCTTAGGCTTTACATGAAAAAAATCCTTATGGCTGTCAGCAATGAAAGATCCTGGGTATTTAAAGTTGTGGACTTCTTGTAAAGTGAAACCATCCAAGGTTGTTGTTGCACATTTACATCGATATTCATGTACTCCGTCTTCTTCGGGTTAAGCATAAGACCAATTTTAGAAGCTGCAAATTGCATGTGAGAAGGTGCTGAGTATCAGTGAGCAGGTTAGCAGTAATAGCAATATCGTCAGCATAGTCAAGGTCAGTAAGATGAATGATTGGGTGTCTGCTGGATGTGCAGTGCTTAATGGTTAGGCCCAAAGAGTTCCTGACGTCTACAGACTGTCTGGGTAGGTAGTCGCCCACCATGACAAACAGGTAGGGTGCTGACGAGTCACCTTGATGATAATGATAACAATATTATTAATGATATTATCATACTCTTCATTAAGAAAAACATTAACAGTGATTTACAATTTTATTTATTGTCTTTCCTAAAGGATATATCAGATACAGAATGGAACCATTTTATAAACCTTCTGAATCCTGTCAACATGCTTGGTATTCTGGGCTATGTTCTACTATCTCATCTACTTCAACGACATCTTCCTCAGGTATGAATCTAAACTAGAGTAAAACCCTCTCCTTTTGGACACCTCTATTATGGGGACACCTATTAAGGGGACACCTCCTATTAAGGAGACTATTTTTTAGTCACAAATCAAGGAGAAATACATCTTTTTACTCTATGACCTATGACCAATGTCAATTCAGGAGAACACCTATTAAGGGAGACCATTTTTTCTAACCTGAAGATAACTCTTAATACTGGGGGCTCTACTGATTTCTGATGTGTGTCATTCTGTCATATCTGTCATACCATGAAATACACTGACATTCATGTTGTGTGTATTCCACTAAAATCTATAGCAACATCGTACCAGTGCAAAAAAAGAATATGTACATGTATGATTATAAGGATCTACACGTGATAATTTTTTTCTGGGAAACAATCATGTTAAACACATGTATTTTTCTTTTTTTAAATATTTTAAATTTTGTTTTTCTTCTTTGTACAGGGTAACATGTAATGTAGGTATCAACTGTTCTCCAATAGGGCCCAGTTTTTAGGGGGGAAAATACAGCTTTAAAACACAAATGGTTTAATACCATTTTATGGTATTAAACCATTTGTCAGTCTTTGCAGGTTACAAACAACCCTTAATGAGTCTCAAAATGTTTAAAATGATGATGTAAATCATATTAGTTATTATTTTATTTATTAATAACAAATTATATTAAGAATGTGATAATAATGGGTCAATCGGAGGTCAATATCACATTGCCATTGATCATTAGCATCAATTTATGTGCTATCAAAATGATTGAAAGTTGATATTATAGCCATGTCCCTTTGTTTTATTTTCTTATTGTTATTATAAAGTGTGTTTGGTATACCTCATTGCCCTGTCACTGCCAACCATGATACATCTATCAAAATTTACTTGGTATGGCGTGACAGATTTGAAAATATCAATTTTAATATAATGTAACTTATGTTACTTTTCTTTCAGTTCAGGAAAGTATTCTTATTGTTATACAGTGTAATTGGTTTGTTCATCATTCTATCCCTGCCAACCATGCTTCTCCTGGCGGCTCACATCATCTTGATGTTTGTCTTGGCCAAAACTCGTAGCAAGTATTTGATATGGGCTGGAGTGTTTTTCCAGATCTCAACCCTAAACTTCACCAGTCTGATGTCACCAATTGTAAGTAGGATCTGTTGTCAGTTATGGAAGTTGCAGCTATTTTAAGTATAGGGTCTGAGTTACAGGGTCAAAGTTATAGGGTTATATGGCCAAAGTATTTGATATGGGCTGGAGTGTTTTTCCAAATCTCAACCCTAAACTTCACCAATTTGATGTCACCAATTGTAAGTAGGATCTGTTGTCAATTATGGAAGTTGTAGCTATTTTAAGTATAGGGTCAGAGTTACAGGGTCAAAGTTATAGGGTTATATGGTCAAAGTATTTGATATGGGCTGGAGTGTTTTTCCAGATTTCAACCCTAAACTTCACCAGTTTGATTTCACCGATTGTAAGTAGGATCTGTAGCCAATCATGGAAGTTTATATTGTAGCTATTTGAAGTAAAATGTGGTTGAAGTTGCACAAAAATTTATAGCTCTGAATACATTCCCCAACCATCCCTTTGATACCATTTATTGGCAATCGGTGTTTCACGTCGCTACCAGGCTTGGATTCGCTCTTGAGGACCGTAATGGAATTAAGCACATAATTAAAAACTTTTTTGCATTATCCTTGATAATTTGTTTAACTTCATTTAAGTCAATGAATAGGAATTTGAATGGAGCTGGCAGTGTAAAAGGGGTACATTTGATCAAGAGACAATTAGAGAGCTTGCAGTTATAATCTACTACAAAATAATTTTACTTATTTTCAGCAAAAATTCTTCACACATGAGGACTACTACGTGATGGTAATAATTGTTGCCATGACGAGTATCCGCTGTATGAGTTTTGGGCTTGACTACTGCGAGGAGCATACCGAAGCCCCACAGAAGTTCACTTTATTTGACTACATTACATACGTGTTCTATTTACCAACATTCATGACGGGACCACTGATGTCCTATGGTCAGTTTTATCAGCAAGTAAGTCACAGTTTTTCTGGTCGCTAGCGTCAGGAGGCTGGAACTGGTGGGTCAGGGGCATGTCTCTAAGTTGTTGAAATTTGACATCTAATTACATCACAAATGGGCAAAGATGGCAATTTCTTGCGTCCTGTGCCAGCACTATAATATTCGGCCTGCCAACCATCTTTGGTTAGAAAATCCTTTTTTTTACAGCCTGACACTGCTTATATGTAAAGATTATAATTAAAACAGAGCACAAGTTCAGGTGAGGCCCTTAGTGTTAAATCAAAAATTCTCATTGGCCCTCCATCCTATTTTCATGCTCACCCCTGAACTACATGAAAGGGCATATCTTTGTGGGGTGGGGGGCCGGGCTTCCCATCAGGGCTCTGCATTTAAACCCTGATGAGTGCATTTGTTGGCCTCTTCACCACCTCCTTCCCCCGCCTACAGACCTGTGTTTGTTTTGTGGCTATTGGGGCTATATATTTTATTGTTGATTGATTGATTGATTGATTTGATTTTCTATTGTTTTTCTCTTCTAGTATAACCTAGCTCTTCCTTACGAATACGGCAAGATTGTAAAAGAGACGTTGTACTACTTCTTTTGGTGCTATTTTCTGGAAGTTGCTCTGCAATTTCTTTACTTCTCAGCAATTCATAATGAGCAGTCTGTTTTATGGAAAATTTCACCACTAGCAGTTGGTAAGTAAATATCCAAATTTTAGACTTTCCCAGTATCTTAATTTTTGTGTGAGTCCCAATCTTGACAGGGGCAGATCCAGAATTTTTGAGACAAGTGGGTACAAATTTCATATACCTATAGGCCTAGATGATAGTTATACAGATAATAGGCATCCAATAATGGGATGATTTGTGTTCAGTATATGCTGTTTTAAAATATCGTATCACTTAGTATTTGTATCCCACTTTGTATTTTTTTAATTAAAAAATCAAAGACAGCAGTGGCAAAACTAGTGGCACATGCACCCGTCCCCCCTCCCTAAATATGCCCAATCCTGAGATACCTGAAAGACAATTAATTTGAAGTAGAGTTGTAGAGTGGTGGTCATTGTCCTGTGTTTAATGTATGAACAATTTATGTCCAGTTAGTTATATAACTTACTGATGTAAATAACCTTCCAATAGGATTGCTACAAGATTGATTTCAATCATCCAAATGATTAGGGTAGTAATGTGAGAGTGTGAACCCATAACTCCCCTACATTCTCCTGTAAAGTCTTAGCATATGCCACCCTCAAATCAACACAGACTTTCTGACTTACATTCAGTCTTTCATCAAATGATCAGCCTTGAGCATACAAAAAGAGTCTATGATCTTGTCCTGAACTTAACCTATGAAGGTCAGACTACAGTATACACAATGCCAATTTGTGCAAAAATGTTCGTGGTACACACGAAAGCAAGAGGAAGAAAGTTAGATTAGGTGTTGCAACAAAGGAAGAGAGTGATCAATAGTTGGCTGAAGAATAAAGTAAATTTCAAATTGAACAGGGTTTATCTGGGCTATAATTGTGTGAGTGATGTGTTTGAACATGAAAATGACTACTTTAGAATTCTTAATTCTGTGCCCTCATCTTAATATCTGCTGACATAATTATTGTAAATTCAATGTTTAATCCTCATTCTATTTTTTCTTTTTACAAAGGTGCATCAGCTCTGTGTCATCTATACTTTTTCCAAATGAAGTATGTTGTAATATATGGTCTTTCACGATGCCTTGCTCTAGTTGATGGGGTCAATGCCCCAAAACCACCCAATTGCATAATGGCCATGTACCAATACAGGGACATGTGGAGGTAATGCGGGACATTGTAAAGTTTGTTATTGTTATATATAATGCATCAAAACTGACTAGGATTTAGATATTTGAAGGACCCAAAAGGTTGGCTCTTAACTTTAACATGTTGACTGCCAGACCTATTTTTAGGTTTTATCCCCTGTGCCAAAACAAGTCACATAATGAAAATGGTGTGTCTAATAAATTAGGAGAATATATTAGGGGACAAGTAAACTCGTTGCTGGCAATGGGACAGTACTTTCTATTGACTCTGCCAAGTGCAAGGTTTGCAAAGGTTGGTATACATGTTCAGAGGGTTGGGGGGGGGGGGGCTCCACTCGTGCAATCTTTTGTACTAGTGGTAACATAACACAACAAACATACATACGTTATTTGTATGTTATCGTCTAGGTGTATCTTCCCCGAACCATCAGCTGTTAAAGTCTGTGGTTCTACAATGTATAACAATGAAGTAATAAACGCTAGAATGTTACCCTGTTTTTGACGAGTATCCTTAACGCCCTCAGCAACACCCTGTATATATACTCGTCGTTGGCAACGAAAGTTTTAAGCCTCACTAGGAGGTTTGAAGCCCTAAATGACATTTTTGCACTCCTCAGAGATTTGGTTATAGAACTCTGAGGAACCCAATTGATCTGCTCTCAACTCTGTGAGCCACAAATGACTAAGTTTTCAGGGTTTTGAGAGAAGCAAACATTAGGTGTCCCCTCATAAATCGACTTGGTTATAGGTCTTTGATGGTGTCAAATGTTCAGGTCTCCTTTTCTCAAGCCTAAAAAAGGGAGTTGGTTATAAGACATCAAGACACAGCTCATATAAAGCTTGCATAAAATTTTTTTAAATAAAATTCTAAGTATATTATAATAATGTAATTTAATTATTTTGGTATTCATATAAAATGTATATATAACTTTATGCACTGATATTGTTGGACAACTTTCGATTTTTTTTTTGTAGAGTTCCATGAGGGTTTTGATCAAACTTTAAAAAATTTGTCTTTCAGATATTTTGATAGAGGGCTCCACCATATCCTTATGAAGTAAGTAAAACCATTCAGAGTTCTGGAGTAAAACGTTAATGTACAGTAGGTCAAGGGAACAGTTTTTATTAGGAACTGCAATCACTGTTAGTATAACATTAGTTTAATTGCGATATCAATTTGTTTAAAGCTACGTTCACATCAAGCCCGGATCAAGTTTGGAGCCCGGACAAAAAATTGTGAGTTGCTACATTTTTCGAATGCTGTGTTAACATCGCGCACGGAACATGGTTGTTCGGGTTAACTACGTATGCGTTCGATTGGTTCGAACCAACCAAGCTTGTTGCTGATTGGTCAAAGAAAAAAAAAACGTATGACTTCAGGATACAAATTGCTCTCAGATGCATTGGTCCGGATCTGGAGTCCGGATTAGAAATCGTACAAATTTGATGTGAACGGTCCTATTCTTTAACACTGAGCTCATTTTTCACGTTTCTTTTTCCGGACCGGAATCTGGGCTTGATGTGAACGTAGCTTTAGTCTGACCACATGTGGTATCAGACAACTGGGGGTCCATGCTTGTCCAACGAGAGGAAATTTCCCCCTGACCAATCAAAGTCAGTGAGTACCAATGTATGCCCAGACCTACAGTATCTGTGGAGTCTTCATCTCCCTCTTCTTTAAAAAATTCTGGACAAGAAACAATTTTTATTTTTAATATGGCCTTATTAGTGTTTCTATGAATTATCCTCAGGTACATCTACTTCCCATTCGGTGGTTCAAAACATGGTATTGGACGTCAAATTCTTGGTGCTTTCATGTGTTTTCTGTACGTCTGTTACTGGCATGGGTTCAACCGTAACTACTGCTATTGGGCTTTATTTAACTGGTGCGGCATCGTCTTTGAATCTGTCATCATCATGGTTTCAAGCCTTAAGTCTTTCAATACATTTATGGTAAGACATGTAAAATATATTCTTGGTCCAAACTATCCAATTTTCTTTGACAAAAAAACTGTTGTATGCCCATATATAGTCATGATGTGCCTATATATGGTCATGATGTGCCTATACATGGTCATGATGTGATGTCATCATGACCATATTTAGTCATGTCACATGTTCTTGTCAAATAAATATTGTTTGTCTTGACAGGGCTTTAGTTAGATAACAGATTTATTATGAGATGTTTCATGGTGGTTAACATGCTCACCTTATTTTCAGAGTCCTTGGTCCAATCCACGAAAACAAACGGATTTTCGTCTGCAGGCTTAAAAGTCTGATCTATTGTTTGATCAGACTTTTATGCTCTGTCCAAACTGTCAAATTTTAATAATATTCAATAATCTTCTAATATTCTTGGTAGTCTTAATCTCTGTCCAAACAATATGATGCTCTTCAACAAAAAACTGTTGTATGCCCATATATAGTCATGATGTACCTAAATTTGGTCATGATGTGATATCATCATGAACATATTTTGGGATGTCACATGTTTTTGTCAAATAAAATTTGATAATCTGGACAAGGCTTAAAGCATTGTGTGAATTCCAACAGACATGAAAGGATACATGATTTGTATGATCAGTGTCTGGAACAAACATAAACCTCCACTGTCAAGGCGAAGTGTCATATGGGCATGATGTGATATTTTCACAACTGCATTCATGATTATGTGGATGTTGAAAATGTAATGATCCTCAGATTCTAATCCTGTGATTGGCTGTACTGCTATTTAGTAGCTTTTAATTAATAATTAAATTGAGAAAATATTTTTCTTGCTAATAGCAAATACTATATTTATAATAAATTAACCTTTTAATTAGCTTGTAATAATAATAATAATCTATCAGGAACTACACTTTTTTTGTCAGTGGCACACCTCTCCGGTGAAGGTGCTTCCAAAACAATAGAGCAATTTAAGGTTTACAAAGATACTTAAAATAAAATTTTTTTAAAACAGTTGAAATTTTAAAAGGAACATAAAGTGTATAGTAAATAAACAGTAAACAAACTACAGTATATGTTTAGTCAGGTAAATTTAATTGTGATATTAAACTAAAAACTTAGTAAACAAAACTAAATTGAAGTAGGCCTATATATGCACATAAACATATACATGAAATACACATACATCTGTAAATAAATATCCATATAAAACAAATAATAACAAAAATGCAATAAATATATTTTGTAAATTAATAATAATAATAATAATAATAATAATAATAATAATAATAAACTTTGTTGCATTGGAAGTTGAACCTTAAAATGAGAAATTCAGTTTGTTAGTTAAATGTTGATGAATTATTTAAGCATAAGCCATTCTTAAATAAAAGTAATTATAATGCTGTCCAGTGGTGGAACAAGAGATTCCCCGGCAAGGGATCCGAGGTCCCGGACAGAGGGTCAAAAATCATTGCCAAGAGATCCAAAGTCCCAAATAGAGGATGGGTCCAAACCCACCACAACCCACCACTAAATGTCTGGAAATGTAACTTTCAAATTGCAAAAATGCTTTTTTAAAACAGTTTTTCCCAGCAAAATATTGACTTCTTCCTCGACTGTGGGTACAGCATTTCTAACAGGGGTCCTGTCCCCCCCCTCCCGGACCTTTCACCGACGCTGCCACTGATATCGTTTAATATTTTCTTGATCATTTTTCTTTCAGATTTTCCTCGTAATTGTGCTTTCCTGTGGCTGCTCTACTACATGACAATCCAACTCATCAAGGAGTGCCACTTAAAGTTTGGCAAAAAATATCTATGTGAAAAAAAGTACAGAATTTCATGAATAACTTAAGAATTTTTCCTGAACATACATTCCATTTTATTGTATTCCAATTTTTAACAAACCAAACATATATTTCTAGTTTAACTTTTGTGTGAATATAAAACAATTTTTTTTAAGGATTAAAAAACTCATATAATGATATTTTTAAATAAAAGTAAGATTGTATATCAGATGAAAAGTGACAAATATACAATCGTTTCTCATCACATAGAGTAGGTTACTTAATTTGGAAGTACTGTATTTAGAATAAATGATAGTGTCATGAAAGTGTAATTGTGGAAGCAATAAAATATAGTTTTTTTGTTATATGAATCATGATTGATATGAGATATCATCTTGCCAGGTTAATGACTTTTTTCTTAAATTTATTTAAGAACATTTTTTTGTATTGTAAAATAGATATTTTGCATTTGATGATGTTGTGCTTTTCACATTTTTATTTGTTGGCCAAGGATGGCTAATATCAAAGATATGAGGCTGTGCTACTTAATTGGCAATCCATTTTGCAAGACAAACATCTTTTTACCTATTCAAATATTGAATCTGAATCAGGTGCTATTCATGGAGCTGAGGTTGAATATCTTCTTCAATGGGTTAGAGATAGGGTTAGGACATTAAGGAGATATTCAGCCTCAGCTGCATACCCAGAGTCCATAAATTGCACCTGATCCCAAATGTTTAGTATTATTTATTGCATATTATGTGATGCCTCGAGAAAAACTATGTTCTAATAAGAAAATCTAAGTAGAGTATCTGATTGTTAATCATAAGGTCTTGGATTTGAATATGATGGGACATTCATTCATGATGGAATACAGTATTCATTACCACCATTCGAGGTGTTTCTCCATACCAAAGTTTACTATCACGTGATTTACTATTATTCTTTGCGTATTATGCAATTCCTTGAGAAAAAAATGTGTCCTAATGGGAAAGTCCTAGTCCGATTAGCAGGGGTGGATCCAGAATTCTTCAAACAGGGGGAGGGGGCACAACATATTCAGAATAGGTAAGTGAGAGTGCTAATATCAATATATGCCTTGTAATTTTAAAATTTAGTGACAAAACGCGGCGGTGGGGGGGCACATTCCCCCGTACTTCCCTATTGGATTCCCCCTGGATGGGGACATATAGTCATTATCATCTTACGGTATTTTACTGTTAGTTACTATACACTACTTTCCTTTCAGTACTTTAGTTTTACTTTACTTCACACTACTTAACTGTTAGTTACTAACTATACTTTTTACTTCACTTTTCCTTCACTTACACTACTTAACTTTTAGTTACTTCATTTTTACTTAACTTTTACTTCACTTTCACTACTTAACTTTTAGATACTTCATTTTTACTTAACTTTTACTTCACTTACACTACTTAACTTTTAGTTACTTCATTTTTACTTTACTTTTACTTCACTTACACTACTTAACTTTTAGTTACTTCACTTTTACTTCACTTACACTACTTAACTTTTAGTTACTTCATTTTTACTTTAGTTTTACTTCACTCACAGTACTTGCTGTGTGGTATTGTAATGACAGTTGTTGCTTGTCGTTTGTTGAGTCTCTTATGCATCAGTATTCTATATTGTATTGTATTATATCACAATCGAAAAACTAGGTCAATTTCATTTATACTACCTGCATAAACCGACTAATGCCATTGTACGTTTACCTCAAACACCCCTCGAAAATAATAGAACCGTCTATTCCACGGCACTCCGTGTTCACGTCAACGCACATAATTAATCGAAGGATTTAATGTACAGTATACCAATATAATTATAGTATTTTAGGCCTAATGTGATTATGTGCTGTCTCATCCATATGATAATTAATGATATGCCGATTGTAACGTCAGATGTTAAAGAATTAAAATGATTTAATGTTACTGAAACTTGAAAGATGGTAAAAAGCAGTGGTCTAGTGGCATGACATTGTATGTGGTGTTGGGTCTGGTGGAGATTTTTTTTTATCTTGATCAGATTTTTTTTTTGTTAGATTAATAACTAATCTTTGTATTTTGTGGGCTGTTGGTGTTGGTATCTTTCTCCTATGCATGTCGTAGACGTGTACCCGCTGGCGAATTAGAATTTGCATTTGAAGGGGTCTGTGACAGGGAAATAATGTACTACTAATGCGTTCTATTTATGCCAAGAATTCAGCTAAAGAAATGTCATCGATTTGCAGTGTTGGTTTCTTGATGGAAAGTGGCGGGAATACTGTTTTATTTATCTTATGAAATACGAAACACAAAACTATGCCATGTATTATGCTAAAGCTATGGGAAAATGTTTATTCTGTATATTGGGCTTTGTGAATTTCTTATGATGACATAAAAGTAAATGTTATCGACTTACAATGTTGGTTTCATGATCGGAGGTGGTGGGAATATTTTATTTATCATATGAAACAGAGAACCATGTCATGAATTTAGCTAAAGCTACGGGAACGGGTTTATACTCAATGTTTGGACTTTTTAAATTTCATATGATGACATTCAAAAGTGAATGTTATTGATATAGAATGTTGTTTCCTTGATTGGAGGTGGCGGGTGCTTTATTTATCGTATGAAACACAGAACCATGTCATGAATTAAGCTAAAGGTAGGGGAAAATGTTGTTCTCAATAGTTTAGCTTTTTATTTTCTGCCCGGGCCAAATAATCTTTAAGAAACTTGATTAATCATCACAATATTTAAATAAATAATGATGATATACAAGCTCTGAACATTAATAACGCACTGAAGTGTTTTTAAAACAAATATATATTGAGGTGATTTTATATGTTGACATTTAAGAGTAAACTTTTTTTTTAATTATTTACAATGTTGGTGTCTTGATGTGCTTTGGTGGGAGTACTTTATTATGAAACACAGAACAGGCTGATAGTCCTACAATAAATTTTAATTGAATGCTTTGACAGAATAAAATTGTACCTCTTTGGAATACTTTCAGTTATATTTGTTATATTGTTTATATTGTATTGTTTTTTTTGTCTCTAAGGTTGCAGAAATCTCCCCCCCCCCCGCAAAAGCATCATGCTAACTTCCCCAGCCCCAGTCGTCCCCGATTGGAAATGTTTGAAGTTAAAAATCACATTTTTGCGAAAGCTACTACTCACTTAATAATCAAGCCCCTGTCTCTTATACACATCTAGATGTGTATAAGAGACAGGTTAAACATTGTTTTTTGGGGAAATATTTTTTTTAAAATTCATTAGTTTCTGTTTACAAAAAAAATTGTGAATGTGTAGTTATGCAGTTTTATATGGCATCAATTCCAAATTATGTTCAAAATAAAGGATCTTAAGCTGTGTAAGGAGAAAATAAATATTTTGGAAGCTTGCACTAAATGCAGAGAAAAGCAAGAAATTGAAATTGTATAATATAGGGTTAAAGTTATAAATGATTATCAAATTGAGTTTAGACAAACCTGTATTAGTTCCTTCACTGGTGTTGGATCCTACAAATAAAAATACAATAAATTATTTAGTGTCTAACGTGTGCCGCTGTTTGAAAAGTGCTATCCAATAAATATAAGACGATCATGGTTTGAAAATCAAAATTGTCTATATGTGGTGCGTTAAGACGATCTGGTTTTCTCATCAAATTTAAGTCTCGTCATACGCGAGAATACGGTAATGCATGAATTATGTTACATTTTGTTTAGAACTTGGTTTGAAGCAAGGCCTATAATATTTGTAAAAAAATCTTACCAACGTTTAAAATCATCAGCACTTTTCCCAAGGTTGAATGAGTTATTTTCCAAACATTTTCTTTTAACAGTAAAGCCTTTAGATGATCTTTTGAAGATGAGAATTAATTCAATGTCGATGGTGTGGGCCATCAATTAGTGGGAAGTGCCATGGTTGGGTTTTCATAATAATATTGTTTCAAACAAAACCAGACAAACCGGCCTACATTATGTTATAGGCCTATAACTCGAATCTTTCATAGACATAAGAGGCATCTAAAGTGTTGTGTTTATAAATTTAATGGACTCCAAAAAGGCTCCATTTTAACTCGATCGGCCTATATACTTTTATACTAGAGCCTTGGCCAATAGGCCTATGTCGTATAAAACTCTATGATTATTTGCATTCACGATTCAGTAATTTAGATACAGGACAGCCTGCGGTTGAAGAAAAAATTATATATTACATAACATATTTTTGAATATTTAAAAACTGACGGAAAGTGGATTTTCTTCTCCTGAATTCATTTAACCACCCCCACCCTCCCCTACCAGTGGAAGAAGGGGGTGGATCGGAGAGAGAGACTAGACGTATTTCTTTACTTGACGCTGAGGGCGCTAAGCGCTAAGAATTCTTTGAAGATGTGACAATCGTCTTCGTTCAAAGAACTTTTTTGCGGCCTGACAAACGGGAAGATGTTTAAATGGTTTTTGCGGTAATTATAGAATCGCAAAATACGGTAAATTATTACAGTATTGTGCCTAGGATTTGCTTATGAAGTTAGGTTTACAGGCTAGGCACTGACCTGTAAAATGTGAAGACTGCATGGTCTCGGGTACCGCGCCGGCTTTCACACCTCCCAGGACCCAGCTGCAGCATCCTCTATCTGGCCACATTCCTAAGCCAGTGTTCCGCAAACTGGGTCCCATAAACATTTCAGGAATTGAGGTCCATAGGAGCTTGGTAGCTGTGATTGGTCAGGTCCTATGTATACAGGGTATCTTACAGTATTTTAAACATGGAGGTTACTATAATGCCTCCATGTTTTAACTGGCAACTCTAAACTTTTTCAAAGAACAGGCCACATGTTCCTTGCCTACTATCGTCTGAGCCCAGAAAGATACTGTATATTCTTGCGTATAAAAGAAGAGGTAACTATGTTCGAAAAACAGGGGGTCTTCATAAATGCGAAACACAAATAAATTTTTATCTTAAATTAAAACCATTTGGTCTGTACTGTAATGTGTGGATCCTCTGTAACCGTAAATATACTACTGAAATGAAGCTACAGTATGAATTTTAAATGCTGGGAAATAATAATAATAACACTTAAAAGGCCATAAAATGGTATTATGTGGAAGATTAGCCCAACATTTTGGCTCCATTTTTAGCCAGCTAGATGCAGTATAAAGACCAGGAATTCTGACGCTGAAAAAGGGGGTCGTCTTTTACGCCCGACATGCAAAAATCATCCAAAAAAAATCTTCTCAAACTCAGGGGTCGTCTTATACTTGTGTAGGCCACAGGCCATGTACCGTAAATGCTATATCTGAAGACAAGAAAGGAGTAGGCCAATGAAGTAATTAACAATTGAATACATAACAAAACACAAGTGAATGAAGTCTAGAATCTTAACTGCATTATTTAAATTATGCTTAACTTGTGAAATTCATCCTTTGGCATTAACTTATTATGATGTGGATGATATGTAATATCACCTTAATTATATAAAGTTTTTGAATAACATTGATCTCATTTATGCTTTCTTTGCCTATGGTAGGTGTTTATCAGTTAGATTCGAAGCAAACTTAATTATTTACAATTAAATTCTAAGATTAATAAAGGTAGACAGAATATGAAAAGACCTACCACATGTTCAAGTGTACTTAATAGAATCACTAGACTAGTGGGTAGACATGTCTTTTTGCGCAATAGATTTAGTGGGGGGCCAGGGTGCTTGCAATGTTAGAATGTGAATATAATGATGATGCTAAAGGTAGGGCCTAGAGGATTGAGTTTGCATAATAAGTGGTGACATAGTTTGAATTATGGAGACATGCAAGTGAAGTGAGCTCATAGCGTGGATAAGAGCTGTCAAGGGCCCTAGTCGTGTGCAGGAACACGATCCCTGCCAAAAATCCCCATATATATGGATTAATTTTTGTGGTTTCTATTATTATAGTAATAATATTTCCACAGACTGAAATGATCAAGTACAGTAGGTCCTTGTGAACACAGACAGGGACCCATGAGATTTCAGATTTCTTTATTAACTTCAACTGGCAGTAAAAACTGAATTGCGAGAAGTTTACAAAATATTATAAAAAGCTTGATAAAATTGTAATCTTAAAATACAATATGTAAAATTGAAAAACGCTCAAGATTTGAAACATTGGAAACTTTTCCGAACACATTAAAAAAGCGGAACTTAAAAGAATGCAAATGTTATCAAAATTACCACTCGTGTTCTGGAAGACCAATTTTCAATGATTTTCTTGAGCATCAAAACATTTGGGAACCCCTTAATCAAAATCCTGCCGGCTATCTGGATGACTATGTGTGGGTTGAAAAATTTTTTTTTGTTTTATGATATTTAAATTAAACAAAAAATATTAATTAATCTCAAAATATTATTCTATATATAAATACAGATTTTGAAAACAGCCTACAGATATTTTCAATAATGATAGTTGCTATTTAAAAATTTTTTTTTTCAGATTAATTTTGTACAATGTCATCAAGGAAGAATAGGCGGTCTGAGAAAATTCTAGTTAAAGAAGGTATTCAAGATGTTAATGATGCAAACAGGAAGAAATTTGGTATAGCAGGGCTTCCAAGATTAGAGTTGCTTGTGTATGGTGCTATAGCTATTGTATTCTTCATCTGGTATCCTATTTACAAAGTCTATGTAGAATCTCAAGGTATTTGAATGCAGTGCACTAATTAGAGGCCAGCTCGGACAGCATCGTGCGGCGCAGCCGGATGTGATTTATCACCGGGAGAAGTCTTTAGGTCATTGTGAGAATCTTAAACATGTTCAAACAGTGTTTAACTCACATAGACCCGGCGCGACAACAAATCGCGTTGAGCTGCATTGTAAGACTCTGTCTGATTTGGCCTCTAGAAGCCTCATATTCTGAGACCCTTTAATTTTGAGACAATTTTTTCAAAGTATTAACTAACAGTCGTGAATCTTATCACAGAGCTTGTTCTCTAAATGGAGACCGAACCCAGATACCACCCTGAATATAGAGGGCGAACTGTATTCTCAAGGGTTCTCAATACGAAAATATTGACTGCATTGCCGGTCAAGGCTTAATCTATATTCCCATGATTGTACTCTGTGCGTGATGTCAATGGGCATAGCATAGTCTTGAGATCACCAAGTGCCTATAGTTTGAACCATGATCTGATAAATGCAGACAATATACCACATTGGAAGAGGCCTACTATAGCTCTACTGCAACTTTAAGCCTACAAAACTAAGTGTGCACCTAGTCTAGTAATACTTCAATCATGTTCTTTTTCTTGCTCATTCAAGTGTGATTCTCTTGATACAAATCATATCTGTGACACTGTCAGTGACAGCTGGCATTCTTGCCTAGGTCTACTGATGTTTTGCCTAAGGCTCTCTTAACCCATATAAGTGGAGCGTTTTCTGTACACTAGAAGCACAAAAGGCAGAAGCACATCCCCTTAACATACCACTTGGAGTTCTCTTTCCGTACAGTGATACCCCTTTTACACTGCAAGCAAAATTCCGGACACAACCTGGGATTTTGCAATACCTGGGCTAGAAACTCCCTAGTTGTGGTTGGTGTAAACGTCAAAAAATTCAACCTGGGTTGCCGAACATCCCGGGATCGATGTGCGGGACGCAACCCGGGTGCATTCCGGAATCGCCAGTGTAAACAACACCGAACTTTGCTAGCAACGGGCTACGCCTAGACACTTCAAATCAAACCATATGCGCTGCGGTATAGACTTGATATCACAACTGTTGGTTTAATTCGCATAATTTAAAAACAACTTGTATATAATTCAATATTGACAATAATTGCGGCTTTGTCTCAATGAGAAACTCGGGCAAAATGATGGATCACCATCGCAACAAAATTTGAGGGTAGTATTTGAACCCGAGTTCATTCCCGTAAAATGGGAGCACTTTTTCATTGGATGTAAATGGGAAATGCACCCGGGATCACTCCGGAATTAACACAGGTTTATTCTGCCTTGGCAGTGTAAGAGGGGTATGAGATTAATTATGGCGCACTTCTGAAATAGCAAATTATAACCAGCACACTTTCAACCAATCAGATATACCTAAGGTCTGTGGGCATAGTATACAACACCATACTTGCTATGAAAATGTTATACCACTTTCAATTTTGATTTTCCAATTCCAATGAGACACATCAAAACATTTTTCATTCAACCAATTTACAGACCTTTTAAAAAAGAATTCCTTAAATTCATTGCTAGCTAAAGCCTATGCAAATTAATATGGAAATTGGTAATGCATGTGTTTTTTATTTATATTTGTTGTGGTAATACTTCAATAATCATATTACATGTATATTTTTTTCAGCATCTGTGTATAAATTTAACTATGGAGTCCTGGTTGATGGATTTGATGTACTTGGTGGATTAAAGGTGTGCCTGCAGTATTTGTTTTGGAATAGAAGTTGTTTGACATACTTTGAAATGCTTATTAATTTTCTACATACAACAACAGATTTAGCAGCAGCATCATCATCAGCAGAAGCAACAATCATGAGCGTCATCATTATCAGTATCAGCATCATCAACACCATCATCATTATCTCATCATCATCTTCAGCAGCAGCACTATCAGATTCATGAGTATGAGCCTCTAAAAATTCATGAGTATTAGCTTCTAAAAATTTTATAAGCGCCGCGGCACTTATTCAATTATTTACGGTATGTAAAACTTTCTCTAGATTTTCAAGATTATGGTTTAGTTGGGCTTGGGCAACCACCTTCTTTTGGCCTAATATAAGCCATGCCATTTGACCTTTGACATTGTCATTACACACTTGAAACTACAAGACAGCTATTGGGGTTGGCAGACAACCCATTTTATTATAATATGTTCATCATTAGGCCAAGGAATAAAAAATAGAAGTAATGTAAACATCCAGAACTCTCATTCCTGACATTGGCCGAGATATATGTCTATAATTTCTTCCACATTTGTTCTCTATCAGGATGATGCAGATTTTGAGTGGAATTTCTGGAGGGAACTTATAACCCTGAAAGGAAGTGTTATAGTATTTACCTACATAGCTTTTGGAAGACTGGCACTGTCATTTTGTGCTGAGGTATTGTATGTTCATATTATTCTTCTTTAAAACCACACTTAAGCCTAATTCGCATTGGACTTTCCCTGGTAAAAATCTTACTGAGATCATAATAAACATTCCAATGGAAAATCTTACTACTTTCCACAATTGGATTTTTTGATTACGGTAAGTTTTACCATGGCTTTTTGGTAAGACTTGCCAAAGTGAAAAGCAACTAATGAAACTAATGGTAAACTAATGATAGAGTTCATGCCCATGAATGTGACTCGGTAAGCTTCACAGCTGTTCACACTAATCTTTTTGGCTTAGTGAAACTGGCTCGGTAAGTTTTAGTGGGCAAAAGGGACTCTGTGAAACTTAACGTGTGGCTCAGTTAGTCTCACTGGACTTTTATTTTTGTAAGACTTACCAGCAGCTCGCTAATTCTTACAAAAAAAATGTCCAGTGCGAATTAGGTTTTATCCTGGGATAGGTTTCCCTTCCCTACAAACTCCTCATTCCAAAATTCCTCTCAGTGTATAGTTTCTCATTTCCTAGAGGTACACTTCCATCCAGTACTCGCTTCCATTCACTCAATACACTTACTCTCAATGCAAACTCTCCTTGTCAGCTTTAGCTTTGCACAGACTGAGCCCGACAATTGTCGGCCTACGCGATTTCACAAAGAATGCAACACGAGAACATGCGTGCAATGTTGGGTTGTTATTGACAATCCGCCAAATCTACAATCAGCAGACAGTGCAGGTCATCAAATGATACATCTCAGTGCAAACTCCCTCTCTCAATGACACTTTCAATGCATGAGTCCGTGGAGAACATAACACAACAGGGTGCTTGTAACAGATTGTTTTTAATGACAGTCCGCAGAAAATTTACAATCAGCAGACAGTGTTGTGTCATCAGACGCTATACCTTTCAATGTAAACTCAGTTCTTGTCTATTGTACATCGCTCTCAATGCAAACTCCCTCACTCCATGGTAATCTCTCAATGCACACGTTTTTCTAATTGTATACCATGGTACGCCCTCTCTATTGCTCTATGCAAACTCGCACTCCATATTACATCCCTACTTAATCAACATAAACACATACTCATTGGATTTCATATAGATACATATTAATTTGAAGCGAAAGTGTAACAATTATATGAGCATACAGATATATCATTGTTACCCCTAAAAACGTACTGTACATTACTATAGATTACGATAGTTAATTACGGAGGTCCCCTTATCACATCAATTATGTAATTGTTAATTGGTTGATTGATCTCATGTGGGCATTAAACCATAGTTTCAATACATGTGTGACTTTTCGCAAGCTTAGCTCAGTCAGATCTGATGGTAGCCACTGTGTGTGTGTGTGCTGAACCGTAAAGATCTTTAGGTTCCCGGTTCAATTCCCATTGCTGCCTCTCCTTGTGTTTCAGCTGGAGGGCTGAAATACAAGTTACGATAGTGCACCGTTTTTCGGATGAGACGTTTAAGCCATCGGTCCTGTGTGCAATATGGCCCATGTGCACGTTCAAGAATGCAGTACACTCTTTGAAATAGAGTAGGGGATTGTCTCCCGGTGTACTGCCCAATCACCACCAGAAGCATCCCGAAACATGTCTTCAGACTTCCTGGGTTATCCTTGGTGTGAATCACACCGAAAATACTTATCTTATATATCTTATGAAAATGATAACAAATATGGTTACACCATTAAATTCACAACCCTTCCCCTGCGGTAGCATATTTGTCACAATGTAGGCAATCATATTCAGCTCATACAGCATGTTGTTATAAGAATGTTTTCGGCACGAATGATGATAACGACAATGACGTATTCATATTTGTTATCGTTTTCGTAAGATTGCGAAATCTCCCTACTTGTCTATCAGATAAGCTGTCGTGCTGTAATCAACACAGCATTAGGGAATAAATTTGCTATCAGAAGAACACTGTAATTTACAATACTAAATTATAATTTTTGTGATACCAGGTTATGGCATACAGGGTATCACAAAGGAACAATAAAAGTGTAAGAAAAAAAAACCATGTTTTTTTAATGAGCGAAAAAAGAAAGAAAAAAAAATCAACCTATGTATCTATCTCTATGATATTTAGTAATAAAAGACAAAAACAGGGACTATGACAATTTTTATAGATGATTATTTTGATTATTTGTAAGTATGAACTCTTCTTTTTAGTGGCGGAATTCGGTGCTTCTACTTTTCTCGATGGTGTCCATCACGTTGCTGGTGACATGGAAGTGTATGTTGGTTCTGTTATGTTATGCAGTTTTTATGTACCTGGTCTCGTTCAGCAAGAGGGCGCTGGTCGTTTGGGCTGCTGTACTTGGCCAGCTCTACACTATTATGAGTCCTTTTCTTCTATCATATTTAGTAAGTATACATGCACGAAAATTGTTCTGTGATTTAATTATATGAAATCATGTAATATTAAAAAATGTATGTTGACTGCAAAGCCTCTATTATTAGTTTCATCCCATACGCGAAGGCGTAAGGGCGCCACCGTATTGAAAATCATTCCCAACAACTGCAATGAAACACGAACAAACATACCTCACCCTGGAGGTTATTCCCAGAACCTCCAGGGTGAGAGTTCACATTCTGGTGATCACTGCGAGTGAGTTTACGTTCAGTACAATAGTGGTATGTTTAGACAGGTGTGGACGTGAACTCACATCCTTGCCCTGGGTGAACCCTGTCAGGCGTGAACTTGCATTCCTGGCAATGAACGTGTTAACTCATATGCCAATATGGCTAGTAAGTTATTGTGATCCAGACCAATATGGCTAGTAAGTTATTGTGATCCAGATTTAAAGGTAAAAATAAGAGAATCACCGATGATCAGCGTCATTGTGATGGATTACGTATAGCCATGGTCCGTTGCAACATTACAGCTGTAGAGAGGCGCTTAGTAGTTTCATGTTTGCATCATTCCATGGCGACAGGGGTTGAAATGAACATAGCATCAGGGTACTGTAACCCTCAACTCTTCCTAAAGATGCAGTAGGTTCTTTAAAGTGCACAGGAGCCAGATGTATATTGGACTTCCGTTTTGAAGTGATCATTATTCGAGAACTGAACGCTAAACGAGGACTGGCTCAAACCAGCGCTAATGTAAAGACCGTAATTTGCGGCACCCTACCTTACTGGTCGGTCACACACCCAACTCGCCTAAGATATCAAGATTTGTAGCCTATGTTGTAGACTGTTATTTCATGTAAACAGACTACAGGGGCGGATTTTTTTTGGTGGGGGGGTGGGGCCGGACCGGCTCCGGAAAGAAAGAGAGAATAAGTAAAAACTGATCGGCCAAAACGCCTCGGAGGTTATTTTCGGGTGTCTAGAACACAAATATTTTGCAGGGCATGTCGCTGGACTCCCTCCCCCCTTTCGGACATCTCTGGATCCGCCCATAGACCAGCTAGCAAAGTAAGCTTCATTTACTGTATCAAGTAAAAAAAAATATTGCCATAATGGCCTAGGCACTGGCGGCTAAATAAGAACAACTGAGTAGTCTGCACATATTTACATATTTGCATGTATGTACTACGTTTGATGATGATTATTTTTGTATTTGAAATATATGATTGATGACTCAATTAAGGTATGCCGTCCTAAAGGCCTAGGCCTAGATCCTTTGGCATTTTTGCTATTGCATCTCAAAATAGAATAAAATAAGCCTTAGGCCTGGACCCAGATGTGTAGTAGTAGTCCTACTAGAGTATTATTAGTACTATATGTTATATATCATGTACCTGTCTGTGTTGGCTATAAACAAAGCCTACATAATATGACTCCTCTAACATGAATAGTATTTGCTCAAGGACCCATAGTTGCTAGCGAGGCTTCTACTAGAATGTAGCAAATCCTTGCCCAGGTGGTTAAGTTAGGCCTAGGCAGGTGGGCTATCTAGCCAGTGAAGCTTCCCTTGCTGCTCACAAAGTTGTCCAAAATTAGAACAATTTGATTGGTTAGTTATCCCAACTTCCAAGTGTGATATTTTGCATAATGTCAGTCTCTTTATGGTTGAGTGACTTTGGAAATTGATTTAGCTATCTCACTTTACAAGTGTTATTTTCTGTCCCAGCTCCCTCGTTTTATGTATAATTGGAGCAAGTCTACAAATTTTCTAAAATTCCCTCATTCCTTATATTTTCAGCATGATTACTTTTAAATTTGTTTTGTAAAATACTGTATGTAGTTTTTAGAGGCAGTTTTAAAGTGAGCTGAAAGTTCAGTGAGGTTAGCAAAAGTCTAATCATTAAACTTCATTAAAACACTACTCCTTTCTCAATTTTGTTTTTCTAATACAGTACTGACCAGTAAATTGTTCAGGGGTTTTTCAAATTAAAACTTTGTTTCAGACCATTTTTGTTAGAAAGTGTTCAATGTCTTATGTCTTTAAGGGAATTCTCCTTTCGATCAACTAAACTTAGTTTTGTTTATGTTTATCTGATTTTTTTTGTGCTTTTTAATGTTTTCTGTTCTATTTTAAAGACTTTTAACAAGTGCCCAATTGGATTGGATTTGCCAAAATCAGTCACCAGTGAATGCTATGTTCCTAAACTATGATTGAAAGCAATTCATTAAAATGAAATTTATAGAAATTTTCTGACCTTTAAGTGACCTATTATATTGACATCAATGATTGATATCAAAAACAATCACCTGTGAATACAAGTTGAAGTAAACTGTCAAATTCCCAGCCATCAAACACCTTAAGGAAGTAAAATTCACTACTTCAATCAAACTATGTTGTATTTTTGTAATATTCCATCCATCTAACCATTTACTATCAATTTATCTAATCTTTTTTTTCCTTTTTTTATTAACACACTGTTCCATAGCGTCCTCAATTAAATTTAGTAGATGTTTATATATCTTTTCTTTGTATTTTATTAGTACTTTACCTCAAACTATGTTGTTGTGCAATATCCCATCCATTTAACCATTTGCTATCAATTCATCCAATCTGTTTTTTTAGTAACATACAGTTCAATAGCATCTATAACTAGTGTTATGTAGTGTTTATAAGCATATCATTTTTTTGTATTTTATTGAGTGAAGTTTACTTGTAAAGTAAGTTACTTGTTCAGATTGTTATGAAATAATCATGTTAACTGGATTATGTGCTATCAATTCATCCAAACTTTGTTTTTTTTTTTTTCAAATTTTTAACATTCTGTTCTATAGTGTCCATAAGTGAATTATAATAGCATATATAATTTCTTTGTATTTTATTACCGAAGTTTACTTGTAATGTTTGTGCTGGTTACTTGTTCAAATGTTAAGAAATAATCATGTTAACTTGATTATCGGCTATCAATTCATTTAAACTTTGTTTTTGTTTTTTTTTCAAATTGTAAACATTCTGTTGTATAGTTTCCATAACTAAATTTAGTAGATGTTTATGAAAGCATATATCATTTCTTTGTATTTTATTAAAATGAAATTTACTTGTAATGTTTGTGCTGGTTACTTGTTCAGATGGTTACAATATAATCATGTTAAGTGAATTATCTACTATCAATTCATCCACACTTTGTTTTTTTCTTCAAATTTTTAACATTCTGTTCTATAGTGTCCATAACTAAATTTAGTAGATGTTTATAAAAGCATATATCATTTTTTTGTATTTTATTAAAATGAAGTTTACTTGTAATGTTTGTGCTGGTTACTCGTTCAGATGGTTACGATATAATCATGTTAACTTGAGTATCTGCTATCAATTCATCCACACTTTGTTTTTTTCTTTTCAAAATTGTTAATATTCTGTTCCATAGTGTCCATAACTAAATTTATTCTCTTTATTAGCATATATCATTCGTTTGTGTTTCATAAAATGAAGTTTTATTGTGATGTATGTGCTGGTTACTTGGTTACAATATTATGTTAACTAGATTATCTGCTATCAATTCATCCAAATGTTCTCTTTATTATTAACTGTTCCAGTATCCATAACTAAATCTAGTCTGTATATTTACTATCATATCTTTCCTTTGTATTTTATTAAATTAAGTTTTATATAATTTCTTTGTGATGTGTCATGTTACTTATTCACATGGTTAAGATATGATCATGTTAACTAACCAATCTATGTTTTTTTGTTTTTTTAAAATTAAAATATTGTTCCGTAGTATCAACTAAATTTGATCTCTCTGTTTACTTTGTATTTTATTAAATGAAGTTTCATTGTGCTGTTTGTGCTGTTTACGTGTTCACAAGGTTACGATGTTGACTGGCCAATTTATGTTTTTTTTTTTAATTATTAACATACTGTTCCACGGTATCCATAACTAAATTTAATCTGTTTGTTTTCTTTGTATTTTATTAAACAAAATTTCATTGTGATGTCTGTGCTGGTTTACTTGTTCACATGGTAACAATATAATCATTTTTAATCAGAAATCATCTACCTACTTATTGAGTCAAGCGCCATAATGTTTCCAAGTTTGACTTTGAAAGCTATTTACTGGCATTTATTTCCACCAAAGAACATCCATGGTTGCCTGGAAACATGACATCATTTGCCTTGCAGATGATAAAACAAGCAGATTAATGGGAAATTGTAGTATAATTGAAGCAGAGAGGAGCTTATTGTCTTCAAGGATATTGTGGAGTATTAATAAAGTATATGAATATTAGCAGAGAACCTTTTATTATATTTCTTATTCAGAGCAAGTTTTTTTTGTTGTTGGTTAAATAATGTGAATTGATGATGCAAATGATAACACACTTGCTAATTTTAAATATCATCTCTTCATTTAAATACTGTAATAATATTAATTATTATTATTAATGATAGACTTATTTAACATCATGCGTCGGCCTCTATGCATTGCAAATTATTCGGGTCATTGGAACACCTATGAAACACAAACTGGGCTTACGGTTTATAGTCTGTGTCCGAGAAGATGTGTTTCACCACAAGAACCATAGGAATGTTTGCCGTTCGACCCAGTGCCAATAATATAGGTATACGTTGCAGTGTCCCTGCCTTATCGCTTGGCCATCCAATTCCCCAAAAAAAACCCCAACCTAGAGGTTGGGAAACCAACCTGCTGTGCCAATAAATGTTATTACATTGCATAGATGAAACGTACTGACATGTATAGTCTTGACGTCATCACCCTTTGTTTTTGTTAACTTTGTTGTTACTATTTTATCTTTATTAATTTAATTTTTTTTCATATTTTTTATGTTTTATTTTTTTTATTCATTTATGTGTTTGTTTATTTTATTTCTTTTGATGTTCAGATGTTAATTTGTATTTATTTTATTTATAATAATATTACTTATTATTTTAATATCCATCTACTTATATCCTTGTTCACATTCATTTTCTTAATGCCGATGAACATACTTATCATATTTGACTTTCATATTACCAGATGAAATAAGATATTTACTTAATTAGCTTTTGTTTGAGGTTACTGAAAAAAATAAATTATTTGTTTTCGCTTTTTTTTCCCCCTAGAGTAATTTCACAGACAGTGAGTTTGATTACCACATGACCATTTTTTCAGTGGCACTATGCAACCTAAGGTTTCTAAGTTTCTGTCTAGATTACTGCAGCCATTTTAGCGATGATTCTACAAGATTTGGAGTCTTAGATTTCTTGCTCTATATCTTTTATCTACCATTATTTTTCTCTGGACCATTGATGTCGTATAAAGATTTTCATAACCAGGTTTGTATTTTTTGTATGTTTCTTATTATAATTTACATTAAAATGTACTCATCTGTGAAATGTTACTATAAACAATATTTGGATCACCTATCACAATATCCTGAGTATGCACGTTACTATAAGGCCAAATAAAAAAAAAGACTAGTTTCTCATTCCCTCGTGCATCCATTTTCTCTGCCTTGCCAGTTTTTTAATTTTTTAAATTTTCTTTATTTTACGAAATGTGCGAAAAATCTAGCTAACTCGCATCAGAAATATTCCTCCCTTGATTGTTTGTGGTTGGGGATACATACTGTATGTTATGAATCATGTATAGTGCTTCTTTTATTTTCTTGCATTTGGTAAAATATTAGGATGAGAAACTACTTTTTTTTTGTACTTGGCCTAATGTGAAGCCTTATTCTCCTTTTTTCAAAAAATTAGGACGAGATACTACTTTTTTTTAACTAGGCCTAATGTGAACAAATGAGGCATATCATGGCTAAATGGTTAAGTTGTTGCACAGGCCAGTATTGAGTAAATGAGGTATAAATTATGGGAGCTCAAAAAATTGCCTAAAAATCCAAATTTGTTTTTTAACTGTAGATCAATAGTTTAATGTCTATCATGTACCTAAGTATTAGTTCTGGAAGTGGTCAACAAATTGTTTATTTAATGTTATTTTGATAGTTCATTCTATTAAACAATGTATGCACAAATAACTTTAAGAAGGCAATTACTCAAAATCATGTTTATCTTGATTCTAAGAGTACTGTACTTTCACTTTCCAATAACTTAGTCTTGAAATGTCCAATTTGAATGAATGACCCCTCATTTTAAAGATCACATACTCAGGTATCTGAAAATACCAATAACTTGGATCAATTTTTGCTACAACTTAGCCATTTTGCCACAACGTGCCTCAAATTATGGAACTGCAGCTTTAAATTTGGTTGGTTTTTATTTTCTTAAGGAATGATTTTACTAGCTTGGTAGTAAAAAGAATAAATTTGGACATTTAAATGCAATGCATAAAACATTTTGGATAGTATTTAACTGTTGGTTTTGCAAAACCTACTATGTATTTTTAACATCCAAATTCAATAGTATGGTCTAAGTATGGTCATTATGCAATTTTGAAAAAGATATATTTTTCTGATATTTCAACATTTTTTGCATGGCTCTTTTGGTTTAGACTTGGGTTGGATTTATTTGGTTTATAGCCCACAAAGGTCCGAAGAAGACTTTTTGTGCGGGGTTTTAATGGTGGTGATTGGACAGTACACTGCTAGACAGTCCCCTACCCTTTTTCTGAAGAGTGTACTGCATTCTTTAACGTGCACATGGCCCATACATGGCGTCTCATATGAAAGGCGGTGCGCTATCATAACTTGTATTTCAGCCCTCCAGCTGAAACACAAGGAGGGCAGTGATGGGAATTGAACAAGGGACCAAGAGATGTGCACGGTTCAGCGCACACACAGTGACCTTAGTTTGAATGCCACTTATTGCCAAGTATATATTATGTTGTGTGTACTCCTCCATTAGAGGTGTTGAATACATTGTACACTCAGTACACAAACACTCAATAATTAAAGAAATCCATGGTCACCTGTGAAATGATAGAAAATAACAAACCACTTGACTTTGAATTATCACTGAATTGAGCTTGTTATGTTGCCTCGATTCAAATTATCCATTTTTCAGTTTTCCAATTTTATATTACTAAAATTAAGGCGCTTTACTTTAAGTCATTAAACTATGGTGGAAAACTATCCCCAGACACCAACCTGGTATTTCTAAGTCCAGGTTTTGGGGGCCAGGAATTACAAAGTTCAGCTTAACTACACAATATGGTGAAAAATATTACCTATTGTCTGACTGCTCTCTGTGTAAGTTCCTGTATAAATTGTCACCCAAAAAGATCCATGATTTTGAAATGCAACTTGGAATTATTTTCTTAAACAGTAACTTTACATAAGTTATTAAATTTTAGTGTTATAAGTCATTTTTTATGTCATTATTTTATAATCTGCATAATTTTCCTATCGCTGATTGAACACTGATTCATACTAGTGTGCAGTAAATTCTGTGGATTCTGTCCAAAGAGCTGAAACAAAACTGTTTTACATCACGACAAAGACTGAAAGTGGCCAGTGTAATATTATTAATGTTATAGTTTTTTTCTTTTTACTATTATTGTTATCATTATTAATATTATTACGTTTCACAAATTCTAAACACTAATAATTAAAATTGAATACTTTGATTGCATTCTATCGCCTCCGCTTAGGAAATTATATTTGATTATAATTATATTATAAATGTAAATAATTTTAAATTAAAATACATTTTTAATGAACATTATGTAATATTGATCTAATCTGGTATATTAAATGAACAAAAAATAAATTGAATTATGCTAAGCAATTGCCTGCAGATAAGAAGCGACAATGATTATTCCTGAAAATGATTACACCGATTAATTTGGCTAAAACTAATTAAAACCTGTAATTTATTCTTTATAATTATTATGAATTTCATTATCCATCAGAAACCAATCATTCTTACCACTGATCTGTGTAATAAGAATTTTGATTGTTTTTTAATGCATTATTTGTTATATGAAAAGTGCACATAAACCTAATAATATTGTGTGGCAGCCAAATATTTTTATAATTTATTCATTTGTACCAACATCTGGTGGAAGAGTGATCAGTTATTAACACTTTGCTCTATTTTCGTAATCCTTTGGATGGGTTCTTAACCGGCAATGGAAATTTCCAGTTTATGTTTAGTTATAGAAGTAGAGCGCCCTCTATTGTTCATTGCACTAGATATGTAGTATTATTTAGTATTACTGTATGCTATGGGAAGCAGGGCTGGATCTCGGTAGAGAAGCAAATTTGCGCTGCTTCTCGAACTAAATTTAAATAGGAAATTAAAATCGAGTATGGATTTTGAATTTTGATTGGCGGTGAAATGTGATCGCAGTCACATAAATATATAATATTCATACTTTAATGCTAAAAACATTAATCGTCAGAGGTCAAGGTGCTGGCAGCCTACATGTTTCATATATTTAACATCAAACACAAGACCAAAAAACATATATGAATGTATAGTCCAAAGCTTAGAAGTATCCTATGCCAATTTTTTCCCGAATGAATATAATCGTAATTTTCGTTTTCTCTGAATGGTTATTTTGCACACAAATTCTTGACATTGTATACAATTATGAAAACATTGTGTCTGCAAAGGTTTACACATCACAGGAAATGTTATTTTGGCACTCATTTGTATGCAATTAACTTTTGAAAAAAAATTATATAATTATTGTTATTATTATGTTTATATTGTTGTTATTTTGACTTATTATTATTATTTTTATAATTGTTATTATTTTTATTATTCCTATTTTGTTGTTATTGTTATTATTTATTGTATTATTGTATGTTTTAGTTGTTGATGATAAGTACAATTAAAAGGAAATTTAACCTATAATTTTCATTCAATTTATACAATTTTTGATATCGTTTTGGTACTAGTTTAAGCAAACCTAATAATTTCTTCAATAATGACTTGTGTCTTACTATCTAATTTCTGTATTAATGACAAAAGAAAAGCACCTTCGAGACTCACATGTTTAACCTATAAATGTTGATTAAATTAAAAACTTAAAGCAATAAAAAATGATATTAAATATAGGAGGCACATAATAAGTGTGCCATTAGAGCAATTAATAAACAAAAATGTACAATTAAAGGTATTAAATAAATGCATCATTTACTATATCTTACCAAATATTTCGAGGAATTACAGATTAATAAAGAGGAGTAGATATATATAAAATAATTAGAAAACAATGGACGAGGCAATGGGGAATATATTATATAGAATAAAAAAAATACAACATGGAGAATTATATGTTAAATTGAAAGACGTGGCCATAGAGAGAATAATATGTATTTAAAATGAAAGTGATGGCACTTCAGGGATAGTTATATATTGAATCAGAATGATAGACCTGGAGAAAATTAAATAAATCGAATCAAGATGTGGCCGCAGGGAAGATTATATATTCAATAAAGATTGTATGGCTACCGGGAAAATTAAAATGTAATTTGAATCAACATGATGTGGTTACATGGAAAAAAATTATATATCGAATCAAAAGAATATCACCAGAGGGACAATATTACAGAGTTAAGTATTTTAAATTATAGAGCTAGATTGGTTCAGTGATTTGGAAGGAGGTAGCAGTGAAGACATAGAGTGGGAAGAGAGTTGTTTAAAGAGGGAGCGTCTATATTATAATTCGCTTATTTCAAACCCTACGGACACAAATGCAAAACCGAGGTACTCAATAAATGTCTGGGATCTGAAACCTACCAGTCTGGAAAACTCTTAACAAAATAGATCGTAAAATTTTCAATCACATGAAGTGAATATGAATCCATTTTTTATTAATTGAGGGAAAAATAATGACTTTTATCATTGTTCAGACCGGTACCGGTTTAGCAAACAGCATGTGTTTACATTTACTTTTGCATTCACCAACTGTGTCTCAGTCAGTTGTTTTTCGCAGTGTTAGACTATTTAGACCACATGTGGGTCTTATGTGTGGCCGGCCCGCCAAGCAACATTGGCTAGAAAACACATCGTTCTTGTTTTTTACTGCCCAACACTGATCATATCTAAAAAGTAATATTAAAACTGAGAATAAAGTGGTGTAAAAGAAATGCTTGAAGG
This sequence comes from Anneissia japonica, assembly GCF_011630105.1. NCBI lineage: Eukaryota > Metazoa > Echinodermata > Crinoidea > Comatulida > Comatulidae > Anneissia > Anneissia japonica. The sequence continues at coordinate 935,840 of NW_022745982.1, forward strand.
TTTTTGGAAGCTCACTGGAAACATCAAATTTTGGGTCCTGCCCTCGGTGTTAAATCAAAAATTCACTTTGGCCCTCCGACTGATTTTTATGCCCACCCCTGATTTAGACACTACAGACATACAACACGCAACCTATCTTCTTTGGTCATGAATAATTGTTCTTTCTCATTGAAAGTAATTGCAATTTTACTGTACTAGAGGGTAAGTGAACACACCCTGTATTATCTAATAATATGTCAAATTGTATATTCTGTATGAATAATATATAAAAATAAAGATGTAACACAGGTGTTCTCTAAAAGTTGCCCACGAGTGCATGTTATTCAGCTCGCCAGAACAAGCATAGATTGATATATTTCGTTAGGCTTTAGCCTAGATTTCTATAGAACCTTAATAATTTTGCATTCTGTTTTTCACAACTAAGCTATAATTATACTGTAGCTACCGTCGAAGAGTATGGAACTGCATGAAGTCCGACGAATGAGGGTTTCATTGGAATGGAATCCTATTTCAATAGGTACTGTACTGCCACAAACTATAGGGCATCCTTTAAAGTAGCGTATAAGGCATTCTTATCGAACGTGTTCTGCATCAATAGAACGCATTTTCATGTTTCGAACCCCTATCTCTTGGTAATATACTTTTTAAACATTTCATTGCATGCATAAAATCTGGACAGTCGAACCTTTTACAATTTTATACTCTTTGCTACTGTATGTAATTTGTCAGTAATATGTTGTGTTGTGTTATGCCCCAGTCAATATGTAGTTGAGAACCCCTGATTAAATAATTATAGTAATTCCAGATATTTATATAGCGCCAATTCTAAGTGGAATGATCAAAGGTGCTGAGCGTTATTACCCCTGGTCACTGGATAGCATACAATGGCAAACCATGGCACACACAAAACTAGTACAATCAATGCCACAACATCCTGCCAGGTACCCATTTATACTCCTGGGTAGAGAGACAAATGTAAATAAAGTGCGTTGCCAAAGGACACAAGCGACTTGCACAGCGAGAGTTTTGGTCCTCTGACCTGAACGTTGGCAAAAGCCAAGACCGACGCACCAACCGCTTCTACAAATTTAACACTAAGTGTAGATTGTCTCTCTTTATTCCTTCTGGCATCATTGTGGTAATGACTGCTTCAGAAAGAGGATTTATTTTCATTGTGGAGACAGTTAATAATTAAACGATATAATGTAAATAACCTCAAGAGAAATGGTGATCAATCAACACAAATTTCATTTTTACCATATTGTTAAGATGACAATAAAGGAGTACCAGTATTGTATCGTATCGTATAATGTGTTTACAAGTTTTTCTCTGTGTCTGTATGTTTACTTCTTAAATTTCATTTATGATGTTGATGAAATTGGTTCATTCATTTTACTAGTTTTCATTTAGGCGAGACTTTTTTATACCTTTTTTCTTGAACTTATTTTTTTATATAGATCGTCAGAGAAAGGCAGAAAAAAATATAAAATATTGTTTTCTTTATTTAGCAAATGGTTTTGACAAAACATCCAGACGGAGGAGAAAATATTAATAAAATGTTATTGTTGAATGTAAACAGTGTAGTAATGGGATGGTTAAATGCTTAAATTTATATAATTAGGAAGAAATATGCATATCTTATTTTTAGATGTAATAAAAATGCAGAAAACTTTATTTTTTTCTGAAATTACCATTTTTTGTGGTGGTAGGTGCACTATTTGGCCTAATATAAAATGTTATTTTATTTGAGGTCATCATGGCGGCCGGTGGGTTGGCTAAACAAGGAATAAAAAAAGGTCTCGCCTTACTGGTTTTATTTCAAAAAATGTCCGTCGTATGGTAATGAATACCTATAGAACAATTCTGAATGGCGCATTCGAAGCACTTTTTACCTAATGTACTTTGAGAAACTTAATAGGTAATTGGAACGTAACTATCTTGATTATGCTTAATTCCAAATTACTTATCGAAGGTCCCAAAAAAATTTTTTTTTCTACAATTGCCCTAATTAAGTTAATAAGCAGAATTTTAGATAATGAAAATTGTGCGAGTGGAGATCAGTATTCACAGATGAGACGATGTGGCAACTGATGGTCAATAACTGAATGAAAAATGGATTGTATATATAAATAGAATTCATCGTCCACTTGTCTCGATATCAAATTAATTGCATTATATTAAATCAGTTTATATATTTTTGGTTTAATCATGTCTATGTTTTTAATGATGCATTGTCTGTGATAGCTAAAAATTTACCAGTATAATTCAACATTTTAATTAGTTTGATTCAGTAAGTTCTTGGCTTTTAATTTAAAATTAGAACAAGCAAATATTTTCCTAACCAAGATTTAAATTGTACCACTCAAGGATATACTGTCTGTTGTAAAGTATAGACAACCTTCATAATATTCAATTAAGTGGCTCCTTCGAAAATATCAAATGATGTTTTTTATTTTCAACGACACACAGATAAAAAAAAGACATTGTCACTGATTTAAACAAATTATAAATTTTCCAGCCAATAATTATCAGTGCAAAGAATATAAGAACTTGCCATGTAACATTTTTTTCTTCTCTAATTTGTTATTTATTTTGTTCTCTGATCACATAACATATTTTGGCCAAGGGCCAAATTGCATGATATTTAATGTTGGGTATAAAAGTTGCCTTAAAATCAATTGACATTATTTTGCAAATCAATAAGTTAGAAATTATACCACACAAAAATAAAAAAAAGTAGAAGAGTTAAGGAAAAGCTACCAACTGACCTTAATTGACCTTTCCACTAAGCCCCGCCCCTTGGAGATTGTTGCTAAGGTCCCACAAACAAAAGCATAGATGTATGCAAACACATGTGTTTTTGGGACAACACGTGAGTTTGCTGGACACGCATGTATTCCTGGCACTATGTTCTGATTGGCCAGTTGTTAAATTTGGTTGACAGTTCGGTTGATAACTCATTTCGTCCTTCACTTATACTTTAATTTGCAATTCTATGTTTAAATTTTTAAAAAGGTTTTCAAGATCTTACCAACAACATTTATACTGTACCTTTAAACAACTTACAAAGTATCGTTGTAGTTTTATAATAGTGTGGGTAGCAGTGTAATTAAAGATGCAGCGATACAGACAGCATGTTACAGCCTTTAATGTCAGGGTTCAAATCCTACTCTGTGCGTATCGCATTCACCCTGGGGCAAGGCACTTTATCCCCATTATGTCCAAATATTACCCAGGGGTATAAAATGGGTACTGGGTGGACTTGAATATCAATCATCATGGAATATGCATACCGGGGGTGCGTATAGTATGGTATTTAGAGTACAGACTTGGGTATTTCTTCATTGACCGGCGTAATAATGTAAAATGACATTATTGCTTTTAGTTGAAAATTACTGTCATTTGGATATTTTAAAACTAACAAAATATTGCAACATGGGGATACTAAAGCATGATACTAGTGGTATGCTATAATTTGACCCCAGTAACCCTAAATTCCTTTGTATAATAATCAATTCACAACAGAGAACAATTCACAAAATTTTCATTTTATATTATCCCTTGACCGTCAAACTTTACCAAGAAATTTCATCGATTTCACAAATAGATAATTTGATTAAACTTTCAGCCTTTTCATATGAATATGTAGTGGGAATAATTAAAAACAAACCTATAAATGTTTCTAGGCTTTACTTTTTTGTAATATTAATGCTATATATGTTAGTAATGAAGAGGGTTGATGTAATAATAGAAGAAAATCTAAAAATTAACTTTAAGCAACATCAAAACATAAGCAATTTTGGTATCAACACCACCACTGTCATTATCATTATGTTGAACAGGTCTTATATTTTATGTACCATTATTTTTTTTCACAGATTGAAAAGAAATCAGAAAGGTTGTCCATCGCCCAGTATCTACAAATTATCAAAGAGTTGCTACGCTATGTAATATGTATCATTTTTATAGAAATCGCGATGCACTTTGTCTATTTTGCTGCTTATCACCAGAGTTTCAACCTTTTAAGAAGACTTCCCTTATGGGCACTTGGCAAGTATTACCATAACATAATCATTTCTTGTATTAAACACACTATATTGATTTAAAATATTTAACAAGGAGAAATAGGAGGAAACCTGCTGGGCTTACAAGTGAGGAAGTTTGGTACAGAATACAGAACCTATATCCGGTCTTCTAAAAGCAAATGAAGAAATTCATTTGTTGACAATCCATGTAACCTACTGGATGTGGAAAAAAAAACCATGAAAAAATAATAGTAAATTAAAGGAAAGTAATGGTAAAGGTAAGTTACTTTTGACGTTAACAGCCATCGATGTGCTCCGTTTCTTGGCCTTGTTTGGCACTTTGCGTTAAGTTCAGTAGATGTAATTTTTCAATTCAGCACCATGTCTTCAATATCCTGGATACCCCATTGTGTACCGATGAAATATGAAATGGTGGCTTTGAAATAATATGTTAAGATTACTTTATATCAAGTTATATTAAAAATAGATTTCAACTACAATTGATTAAACTTTGTATTACTATTATTGAGATTCATACTTTTATTGTACTTCAAGTATTTTTGGTTAGTACAATTTTGTGCTTATCCCATATGATAACGTGTTGTCGTTAGGTGAATAACAAGTATAACATTTTAGTATATTAGGACTTTAGTCCAATCTTGGTTGCATTATTAGGGAGCTTTCGATAGAACGACGACGGTAGGGCGTAGAACGTAATGACATCACATAAAGCCATCAGCGCATGCGAGAACGTTTAGTTCTCGAGGTTGCGTGGATTCTCGGATGCAATTTGGCCAAATATACATTGTCCAGAAAACGTAGGATGGTCACGCATTAGTGATTCCATTTTAGCATCGCGTTGTCGCAGAAATCGTAAGCTCCCTATTACATCACAGGGTACATTGTATTAGAGTATATTGTATTGTACATTAGTTAGCATAAAAAATAGGTCTGAGGACCAAGGTGAATTTGTCAGTTAACACTGAGGGCCACACCTAAATTATGATTTCCAAAAACCTTAATGGACTACTTTTATACCACTTTATGCTCAGTTCTGATATTACTTTTTATCGATGATCGGAGTTGGGCCGTAGGTTTTCTAGCAAAAAATGGTTGGCTGGTCACACACTTAGGGTTTTTAATTTATTTTCTCTGCACTTTGCCCACCTGTTTATAATCCAGCTGATATTTAAATATGATAAAAATACAACAAATAAAGACATTTTTTTTTTGTTACAGCCGGAAATGGTCTGTGTCACCTGATTTTCTTCCAATTGAAGTATGAAGTAATGTTTGGTGTTCCGAGGACGGTAGCCATGTTGGATCAGGTCAACACACCAAAGCCGCCTGTATGCATTCTTGCCGTGTTTCGATTCGTCGACATGTGGAGGTATTGTCTTTAATTCCTTGCTAGTGTTTGACTACCACAGTCAATATTTTTTATATATATATATATTATTTAATAAGGCCCAGGATAGGATAGGTACTCATATGATTTTGTAGAAGCAGTTTAGTGCCATAATCATAAATTTTCTGAGGAGGTCTAGCCTCTCAATCTGTGAGAGTCGTATCCTGGTCTCCTTCTATTTCAAATTCCTGGATCCACCACTGGCTTGGTAGATTCAAACACAGCTGCAACATTATGGAATTCTCCCCGGGGAGCTGAGTATGTGTCCCATTATGTGCTTGATCCAATAACTTAGGGTGAAGCTTAGATGCCTTGCTTGCATGAAGCGCTTATATATAAGTCTAACATATCTTGACACATAAGTGTCAAGGCGCCCTCATTAGTAGCCTTGGTGTGCTGGCAAATGAGCGAGTATGTCAGTCTCTTAAACAAGGTCTTAATATTGCCAGTTGCATATTAAAATCCATTTAAACAGCAGTACACTAAGTATCTAATAGACAACGCACACATTCATAAAGATTAATTGCAAAAATGCCAACAAGGTTATTTTGGTTTTGGTTTTAGTATATTTTATAATTTTGTTTGTATGATTGTGTTTATTTTAAGTGCATTTTTCTTGAATACTTTTAGAGTGGGTTCCAGTCCCTAAATTTTGTCTTAATCAGTGAAAAGTATCAAAAACAAGTCAATTTTGGAAACAGTGGGTTATCAATAGACGCGTGTGCGGCGTTATGATCAGCTAGATAAGGTCTAGCTTGGTTAGGGCTACATGTAAAGATTAAATTTCCCCTAACTTACCCAGGCGTAGCAGTATTCTTCTTGCAGTATAACGTGCACTAGGCCTATACTACATGCATCAAGTGTGGAATTCTTAGTAGTAAAAAACCTAATGATTTAAGTAGGGTAAGCTTAGTTAGTTGTAGGCCTGTGATCACCCTTGACTGTAATGGTTAAACAGACTAAAATAGAGTTTGTGCCTAACAAATGAGATTTTTGTTTACGCAAAGACACAAACTTCACTCAACGTGTAAACAACATATGATGTGTTTATTCTGATCGTTTTCACAGACAGACATAAACTGTGCACTCTAATTAACAGGTTAATTAAAGTTAAGAAAAGAAAAATAATTGAACGTTTGAATTGTTTAATGCTTTATCTTTAACCATATGTAATCAAATATTTAAGATTTTGATATCTTGATAGTGAAAAGGTCGACTTCAAACGTGTTTTTCTCAAAACACTGTTTTGGTCGAAATTGAAGTTTGTGTCTGTGACAAACAGTGACGATTTATAAGCTTAATAGTAAATAGAACAGATTAAAAATCAATTTTTTTTGTTTTTGACTGTTGGATGCTGGTTTGTGATGGCATATGCCTATAATATACACAAGTATAATTCTTACTTATATTATAGCAATTTAGATTAAAAGTGTGTAATTCTTATTTGCTGGTAATCATTGGTGGACCGTAAGGTAAATTGCAGGGTATGCTAGGACCTGCTAGGAATAAGTTTGTTAGTCTACAATCAGATACAAATGTATGTTCTATTTTTATAAAAGGCACAGTAATTTTAATTTTTTTAGCAATTTCAGCTAGTGGATGCAATGCATACCAGGCACCCTTTGATGGTCCACCACTGCTGGTAGTGGATATGCTCTTATATCTGTAATAAATAATAAATAAATAAATATTTTACCCTGGTTCTAATAACCATCAAGAACTCACACACATTTTAATCATGAAATGCCATCTAAGAATACAAAGGTTAATAATAATTTCAATATGAGAAAATAAAAAAGAATTGTGAGTGATGAGCAGAGATAAAGCAAGGCTTAATACAAATTAGTCCTGCAAATTTTAATTTCTAAATTGAGTTGTTTTTTTGCAATACTTTGTAGTAAGCATTTGCCCATCACTCATATTATGTAATGCCTTTTTTTTGAGTGGAATTAAATTAAATTGAAAACCATGGACTGCTTTTTATTATTCTTTTCTTATGGTAATTACCTTGAGCTGTATTTCAAGAACAATTTCTGCATTATACAAATCCTATTTAATTAGTATTATTATGACAATATATTGTCTTCTGTATGGTTCACTGATGCATTAGCTAACAAGTTACACAATTTAATGGTATATAAGAAGGTATGACGTATCTGCCTAGTTACTCAATCTTTAAATAGAATTACAGAACATGCGCAGAGAACACTGTTTTAGTAAGAAAATTCACTTAAAAAGTGTACAATCATTAAATATATGGTAAGTATCAAGTTATTCAAAAACATTAAAAACTTTGACCTATTTTGGTGACTATCTCAATATGATTTCACCAACAATGCGTTTCATTTCGTGGTGAGACCACATATTATATATGTTATTTAATAAAGTAGGCTAAATACTAATGTTAATTCAATTAAAAATTACAAAATCAATATACAAAATACAAAATTATTATTTATAATTTGTTTTTTAAATTAACTTTGAAATTGCTGAATGGCTGAATTGCACGATGTTTACAAAATATGAAACAAATTAAAAATTTAAGTAAACATTTGACAATAAATGCAAAAATTATTATTACAAGAACAAATAAAATATTTATAAATTATAATAATAAAGTAATGTTGGTGATAATGATGATGGCAGTAATATCAGTGACAACAGGGGCGGCAACAACAAACATGTAATTATTAATTTTTTTGTATTTTTCAAAATTTATTTGTAAGTGATAGATTTATTGTAAATCATCATTTGTAATGGAATTATTTCTGGAATATAATCAATCAATTATTCTTTGAGTCTATCATTATTCTATCATGTGGGTGAAATTATATAGGGATTCTATATACTAATTTACATTTAGTGAACGGTCTGTTAGGACAACCAAATGTCATTACAATGTTGTATATAAAATTTCTCTCCCAAACAAGCTTTTACCTGGACTGAATACAGTGGCGTGACTGAAGCCAAGGGCCTTGAACATCACGGGGCTCCGCGATACTAATTTTTGGCAAGGATAAAGGGCCCCAAATTGGCCTAGCGGGACCACTTAATGAGCAGTACATGTACAATCAAAATATGCTCTTAAAACACCAAAAATGCAACCAAGTAATTGAAAACCAGAGTGAGGAGTGAAATTCAAAAATTAATGTTGCAGGGAGCGACACCTGCCAAACCGCTCAAAGAATTAACGCTTTTAACTCTACACATAGTCAGTCTGAAGACGGTCTCCCATCCAAGTAGAACCTCGTTTTTACGTACCTCAGTTATACGAAGCCTCAGTTTTATATACGCTTCGTACATACGATGACCCCCAAAATACTCAAAACAAACAACCCTTTTCAGGGCCACCATAATGTAAAAAGAGATTTTTTTTAGTTCATTATTTCAAAACTGTAACAATAAACATACCATATGCAAAGTATTTGCATTCAACAGCAACGTTGATTGTGTCTGATTAATGCGCTGTTACAATCTAAAATCATGGCATGTGGACTAAACGAGATGAACTACCGTCGGTGCACAATGTAAAGTCCTCCATTTTTGGCTTTGAGTGAAAAACTCGTCTGATAAAATCTTCTACACGAAGTTTACTATTCTGGGTAGGCATAAATTTGTACACGAACACTAAATGTTTGTCTTAGCATGCCCAGACAATGCCGCAGTACTCTTTGTAGTATTTATAACTATCATGTAAAATATTATAGAAATGCTCTGGTAAAATTTAATTAACTACACATTATTGTTTTACAGTTTATGATTATTTGCACAATTTAACATATGGAACTTGTACCTTATAAGTACATTATTGATATTATTATAGTATTTACTTGTTACTCTCGGGCGGATGCAGTGGGGGACGTGCAGACGGCGCAAACACAACCCCCCCTAAATTGTATTAAGAAAAATAATTGTTGTATTTGATTGATTGTTGATATGAATTATTTTTAGTTATGAGAACGCAATTTCCGGGTACCTGGGGGGTCCATATTCTCAAAACATTTGTACCTCAGCCCCAACCATGGTGGGGCTGAGGTAGTGTTGACTCTCACGCACCCCCACTGCCAAATTTTGCATCCACCCTAGTTGTTACTTTTATAGCTACTTACAAATAAATAACAATTACATTGCACTCGTGACATGTTATGCTCTCAACATTTTCATGCTGATCTTTTCCAAGCCAAAGGGTCAAACATCATTTACACATGATCACTTAAGCACATGAGATAAAAAATGTTTAACAGTTGATAGGTACTGTATGTTAGTTAAATTCTTATACATCGGTCAATCCCTAGCTTAGCGACAGGCCATTGCAATGCATTTGGCATAGGATTGGATGATTCCTGGATGAGTTTTACTATCCTTGAATTAGTATAAAATAATATAGAATTGCTCTGGTGAAGTGTATAATTAGCTACATCAGGGGTTCTCAAATGTTGGTCTGCATGTTGAAGTGCATCCATCCCGTTACAACCCCCTCTAGACCTTCAGGTCACTTTGTGATCAGTGGGCCTTTGGTTTAATCCAAACATGGCCTCTGTAATAATATACTGTAGTTGAGAACCCCTGATCTAGATAAATTATGCAATATTAATGTATAGTTCATGATCATTTATACATTTGAACGTAATATTAATTAATATATTATAGAATTAAAGTGGTTGGTTGTCTCGTAAAACCTCTGGTACACAATGTGTAAAGTAAAACCACTGGTTGGTTGTCAATATAAATATATTTAAATACAATTATATATGTATATACGTAAACAATATAAATGTAACATTATTATTATTGTTATTATTATTATTATTATTATTATTATTATTATTATTATTATTATTATTATTATTATTAGTAGTATTATTATTAATATTACTAATATATTTAAATACACTTATATATGTATATACGTTAACAATATAAATGTAACATTATTATTATTATTAGTATTATTATTATTATTATTATTATTAGTATTATTATTAATATTACTAATACTATTATACCTTTACCATTTATTATGTATTTTAGGTAATTGCTAATTTACAGCCCATGATTATTTACATCTATTCATTTGAACATATGCGCATTATATACATTATTGATATATTACTATTAATATTATTTAATGATGTCTTTATGGCAAGTTTGGCCAAGCTTAGCCCAGCTTATTCTTTAATGGGCCATAAATTGGTTTATGTATATTACAGCCTGAGGTACCTGACTTCTGCTTAGCTTAGATTAGAATGCTGTTTTTGGAACCTAAAGTGGGGTCTAATTGCATATTTAGCACATTTTCATGCTGATCTTTTCCAAGCCAAAGGGTCAAACGTCATTTGCATGTGATCACTTAAGCACATGAGATAGAAAATGTTTAACAATTGATAGGTATATTAGTTAAAACAGATGTCCCAAGTGTCCCTTATGGGCCATGCAAGTCTCTTGGAAATGGGAGAGCCTCGCACTCTCTTTGTGAGAAAACAAAAAAATCTCCCAGAAACAAGCCCATCTCCTACAAGTTAATATATTTGCATGTAATGCTATTTGTTGTCAATTCTCTCACTCATTTCGTTAGAATGCCATCTTCCAAATAGGCCAAATAAAAAAAATTATTGTGTATGCCATGCCTGACTGACCCAGAATGTTCGAAATTGAGGTTCGATCGGCAAAAAAATATATTTTTTAAATGAGCTGAAAAGGCTGGAATAAGATTATGTTGTTGGACGGTAGATGATGTGAAAGTGTTATGCAATCATTTTACTTTTAAATTGGATTTTAAAATGGTCTTTGCTGTATTTTTGTGTATTTTCTAATTTTTAGGCATAAACACATTTTTGGGAGGGGAGGTGGGTGGAAAAACAAACTCTTTCCTACCGACCTACCCATTTTTTGGATTTTCATCTTCGCCAGAATGGCTATTCTCAATATTTCCCAACCATAGGACATGTAACATGAACATGGTATTGGCGCTGTATTATGGCCGCTGCAGGTCTCCAGGGGCCCAGCCTCAATTTCTAATTCCGAATTTTGGGTAGAGACAAAAATAGAATAATAGATAGTAGGACGGGTTACAACTGGTAATTATTTTTATTTTTATGTTCAGACGGCCTTCCGTCTGAAGTAAAGTTATGACAGACATAAAATTTTATGTGTGTCCGCACGATGTTTACCCAGGGCTTAATATTCTTTTTATTCAAATCTAGTTCAAAGTAAATTTAGAAATAACTAGGTAAATTTTTCTGGAAGTGATAATAACCATTTTCGTTGTCTTTCAATGGTTGTTTAGTACACAAATTCTTGAAATTGTAAACAATTATAAAAAGATCGTGTCTGCAAAGGTTTTCACATCATGGGAAATGTTATTTTAGATCTCATTTGTAGATGTTTATTTTTTAAAATAAACTGAGGTCAAAATAAGGGTCTTATTTACTTGCGAGCTCTGAAGTAACTGCATCCACACAGCGCTACTCCGAGCACGTATTCCTTTACATTCCTTGTGTACGCGAAAGTAGCACACTTACCGTACTCCTGAGACTGGTTAGGAGTAAATCGTCTGTAGTAACGTCAAAATAAGTTAATACAGAACGTCTTTGTGGCCACTAACCAGGGCTTACGACAAGTACAGTAAACTGATTCAAGGTCTTTATTCAGATAAAAAATATTAAAAATTACAGACAGACAACCAAAAAGCTATATATGAATGTATTACAAAAATTGTTAAAAAGTTAAAAAACACCAAAATTTAAGAAATTCGCAACACAAACATAGAAAAGAAACCAGGGATAAAAAGTACAGCACCAGACATAAAACTAAATTAAAATGATAAAAATGGAAGATATAAAAAGGCATATAAAAAACACATTAATTAAAATTGAGTTATTGACATTTTAATGGTGCGTGGGAGATACATTGGTAACCTCTAAATAATAAGAGTGGATTTTTTTGAGGATGGAAAAGTGGGTTAATAAGTGGTGGGTGGAGGGCCATGAAATTAGCTTTAGACTGGAAGGAAAATTTCAAGGCTGGGTGCCCCACCCACCTCCTGCCACCATAACTACATCCCTGATTTTGTTATAGTTCTTACAATATTCGTCACTAATTATTTCCACACAGGAGGATGTAAATTCTAATAAAAAATAATTTTAGGAGAAAGTCATCTTGAAATTGATACCAATCTAAATTGATATCAAGAAATTATTGTGGACTTTTATGACTTATCAATATCTAATCAATATTACTCATCATATTCTATCTCTTTTACATATCTTCGTAATGAAATTGTGAATAAAAATTAAACTGTGGAATATTGTTTTCTTCTTTGCAGATATTTTGATCGAGGCCTACACTCTATTCTTCTTAAGTAAGTCAAGAATTTTATTGTAAAAACCAATTCATTTTTTAAACGTGATGAGAAAAGTGTCAAACATTATCTCCACCAGGAGATACATGTTTTCAGTCATGAAAGTTTGTGTGTGTGTGTGTGGGTGTGTGTGTGTGTGTGTGTGTTCAAAATATCTTAAAAACGGTTGTACAGATTGAGTGAAATTTACAAGGAGTTTTAGCTATGACCCAAGGACAAGATGATTAATTTCGGTGATGATCCGTAATCGGGTGTGGATTTGTTGTCCTAGATCATAGATAAAATAGCTATAGGATGAATGTTCAAATTAGGGCAATTACAGTAAATGTACAGTAAGCGTTTTATGTGTACTAACTTCACTTTTTTTGGAAACCAATTTAGAATATTTTTAATGCATTCTTATATTTAAACAGGTGATGCTAAAAACCCAATACATATTTTTTTTGTTTTTTTTTGTTTATTAATTTGACTATTAGCATAATTTTTCTATTTCAACACCAATACTTGGCATGTACTTTTTTGGAAACCAATTTGGAATATTTTTAATGCATTCTTATATTTAAACAGGTGATGTTAAAACCCAATACATATATATATATTTTTTTATTATTATTAATTTGTCTATTAGCATATTTTTTCTATTTTAACATCAATACTTGGCATGTACTTTTTTGTCAAATATAAAAGATTTAAAATTCCAAAAAAAACCTTTTTTCCTAGTTCCATCCCATAGGCGAAGGCATATACGGTGCCACCATAATGAAAATCAATTCCATCAACTGTAGTAAAACACGAACAAACATATGGTAGTTATTTTGAGATCATTACTACTGCCAGCATGTTTACATGCAGTAAAATAGTAGTATGTTGGAGAGATGTTGACGTGGGTTCTTGGCACCCTTAGTGAACTCTGTCGGATGTGAACTCGCGTGTATGTTAGCGAACGTGTCAATATTAGACTTTTTTTTGTTACTTGTACATAATTCCTGCGAAATTTAATAGGCTTACAATGCTTTTTATAGAACACAAGTAAATCATTATATGAAAAAAAATAGGGAAAGTGTTATTAAATACACCTCAGAGGTATACAGTGACTGATTTGACAAATTATCTTGTAAGAGCAAACATCTTCATGCAGTTGCCGCCTATTGATAACAAATATAATGTTTTTCTAGCGTCCAATTTACAAAGAACATCTTTACCAAGAAATAGAACATTATTGTTCCTCTGCAGTACATGATTGTGGTGTAAGGGTAAAAAAACTTTTAGAAATAACAGTTGAATGTTATTCCATGTTGTATAAACATTGTCACCCAGCTATGTACTTTACAATGTAATGTCATTATCATTATAATGGTAGAATCCTTTGTTATTTAACAATTAGCAGAGTACCTTGTCAAGAAATAGAACATTGTTCTTTCTCTGCAGAATTTTTTTTTTACAATTTTTATTTCAACAGGAGCAACCGCTCACCTGCCCGGTACAGACGCAAGTTATTATATTGAGCTTTTTGGAAGAGCTAATAAGATAGAATGTTTTAAATAATTATAATTTTTATTTGTACAAAAAAAAATTATATTTAGAATGTTCATTTGTACAAAATTAAAAATGTCTTAAGATTGAAAACATAAAATGTCTTAAAATTGGGGAAAAAAAAAATTGAATACTAAGACGCAGTTTGAACTTATGACTTTGGTTCTTTAGAACACATCCTTAACCAACCACACCATTCATGCGACGTGCCTTATAAGTGGTAATGGCATTAATGTACAGTCCTTGCTGAAACCACTGTTTTGTTTTGTAGGTGTAGGGGGTACCCTGGGGTCCAACTTTAATAAAAAAAAAAAAAAAAATGGCGATGAATGTTTTTGGATATCACCAAGTTTATGTGTACAAAATTTCCTGCACGTCCATTCAAAACTGGCGACGCTGGACACTTTTAAAGTTTTGGTAACAAGAACAGGAACAGGATCAGCAGTGAGGCTCTGGGGTCAGTATCTTGCACGGACCCAACAATCTTTAATGAGGGTGGTCCATCTAGTCGAGGCTGATCATTAGGGACCCTCAGTACATACAGTAAAACAAGACAAAAGGGAGTATGAAACTAATAAATTAATAGTAAAAAAAATGGTGTTTTGAGTGGTGTTTGAGAAATTTGTTTGGGAATGCTGGACTATAGACACTGGTACATGAACATTTTTTTAGAGTATTGTCCTCTCCTCTTCCTCATTTTCTTTTCTTTTCTCCTCTCTTTATTTCTTTTTCAATCTTTTTATTCTTTCACAGGGGGAGCCTTAGCCCCTGTGCCCCCACTGGATCTTCCCCTTCATTATAATAGCAACATTAACTGTGAATCCTTTGAAATTGAAAAGTAGCAGAATGTCTTACAAAGAAATAGAACATTGTTTTTTTTCTGTGCAGTACGCGAGCAAAGTGTACTTTGGAAACTTTTGAGAAATAACATTTCAATACTATTACATGTTAATATATAAACAACATTCACTTAGCTACGCACCTAACAATATAATGTCTATGATAGGAAGCACTGATTCGGAATCCTTTGATATTGAAGAATATAGCAGAATGTCTTACCAAGAAGTAGAACACCATTTGTCCTATGTGGCACATTATCGTGGTGTAAGGGTAGGAGACTTTGAGAAATGACATTTGAATGTTATTACGGTACGTGTTGTATAAACACCAGTCACTTAGCTACAGTATGAACAAATATGTTTATGATAGCAGCCTCGACTACCAGTCCTCCTTGATATTTTTGTGGAGTCGGTCTTCTTACACTTTACAGTCTGCTTGTCATAACATTTTTACAATTTCACTAATAATATTGAAAATGTTTAGACTTAAGTTCACTGATGCAAGCTAGTGCACTTTTGATCATTAAAACAATTTTGCGTAATAAAAACATAATTATTTTAAAACTGTGGTTATCTGCCAATTTAATTTCATGGAAATCTATTTTTAGGAGTGTGGTAATTGATAATTAACCATTTGAGGGGGTGGGCATAATTGTTCTGTTGAGCGTGGGCTTTGTTTTACGTTGTGTTGTTATGAAAAAGACTCCTTGCAAAGGTTGTTTTTTTTGTTTTGTTTTTTTTCTGCAAGTTTTTTAAGCGAACGACCTGCTGTAATAATGCCTTAATGCCTGTTAAGTTAAATTCTTTCTTTCTTTATTTGCCTTTTTCCACATAGAATACAGAACATGATAATAGGCAAATTAGGAAACCAAAAAATAGTATAAAGCTAATCAAGTCTGGTTTCACTTACATAGATAAATACTGGTGATTCATAAAATAAAAATAAAGGCGTACACTAATATGTTTACATTTTTTTTAAAATTTTATTTAATTGAATAATTAAAATAAACAGTAAAAATATAATCATTTTTTTTCTGTCAAATTAGAATAAGTGGGAAGAGCTGCAGAAGTAGCAAATTGTTAATTTTATATCTTTTTTATATGTATTTGTTAATTGTAAATGTCATATTTTGATGTTGTAATTTTGATATCTACCTTTTGTAATTCAATTTGACCTTAATGGTCACAACTTGTTCTAATTTTGATAGAATTTTTAATTAAAGAATATAATGTAATATAATATAATATATAATATGAATTCAGTACAAGATATTGGTATGTATTTAAATTTTAAAATGTAGTGGCAAAACGGAGGGTGGGAGAGACATGTGCTCCTGTTAGATCTGCCCCATATGTACCTCCACCCTGTGTCTTTATGTATGGCGTTTAAGGGCAAGAAGGGAGATTCTATTATTTTATTTTATGCTCAAGGATTTTACAAGATAGTTTCTGAATTTCCGTGACCTTGTCCTTTGAACTTTTCATCAACTTTTTAATCGCCTTTCTTAGATCAATAATATACCACTCCACTAACTTTTATGATAATCCATTCATTTTTGTGTAATAGTAACAGACAGACACAACAACAGTGAATAATAACTTCATTGGCAAAAGTAGTTGTATTGTTAGTTTATAAGCACAACACGCACTATATATCTTTAATCATGCTATTGATTCTTGAGTTGCAGTTTCAAAATACATAAACAATATATCTTTCCTTTGAAATTAAAGTTCACTTCACTTTGTGCATGCAGAATCAATCAGTTTATCAATATTATTCTTTATCCCATTGGACAATACAAACAGGATAAAATTACTTGAAAATGTAGTTCGTTGCTTCTATTGATGTTTTGGTTTTTAATTACTATTGTTTGTTCTCATTCTGTAATATTGCAAAAACACCAACAAATATAGAGTTTTCCAACTGATCAACCGCGTCTCTAATGAAATGAAAAATAAGAATGACAATTATTTCAAAAGAAAAAAACAATATTGAGCTTATGGTGTTGTTTCCGTCAGTTCTGGTGCGAGTAGTAAGTGGTGTGAGTTTGCCAATTTGCTCAGGCCACTTGGGTAAAAAGAAAAAGTGATGACAAAATTCATCTATTCATACATTTAGATTAGACTTCTAAATACATAGCTTTGCTTGTTGTTGTCTTTCCTTTTTTCACCAATTTGTACTGTTTGTTTGAAGCTTGGGTCCCACTGGGAGTTAAACTCATAGGAATGACATTAATGCAACGCAACACAGAGCTTAAAATGGGAGCTGATGATGTAAATGTGTAGTCGTTTGTAGCTGCAAACATACGCTGGCCGACTTTATGTGGAGTGTCCCTTGCGACAGCCCTTGTGTCAATTGCGGGAATTCAAACTGGTTTGAATTTTACGAAAATGCAAGAGGGAAATACAACAGAAATCCACATCTACGCATGCTCAGATAAATTGCAAACTGTGTGCGTGTTGTAGATTTTTGATTTTCTAAGCGCTCCATGTGAATGTCGGAACTGTGATTCCTTCGATTGTTTACAATAATGGTTTCTACAAAACAAGCTGGATTTATGAATATTGTGAGAGAATATCCGTGTTTCTATGACAAAGGGGGCCTAGAATTTAAAAGACAAGATGTCAGAAATCAGAAAAAATATGTGGAATAATGATTGATTAATTGATTGATATGTCATAGCTTCTGGAGTTCACCCCTGCTTGTTCCACACTACACCACACTATCCCAATGAACCTCTGGGCGACTCAGGCCCCCATTGTTAAAGGCCAGGAACTAAGTGACATGGCTACAAGACCACATTGCCCATTAATTTACACAAGCTTTTGAGGAAATTTTACGAAGGTCAACAGTTTTAACAATTTTTTTTCATGTACTCTCACCATAAAAAAAATTACAAAATAAGTATAATGGTATTGCATTTCATATTTACACCAATTATAATTTTTTCCCCCCTTTTACTAACAGCGGTAATTTCATAATTTTTGTGAAGCAGCAACCAATCAGTAATCCATGTCAGGATCTGTATTAATTATACTTAAAGCAACAGATACCCGCTGAACATCATAGCGTCTTGTCATGAACGTTGCCATGGTAACAGAATACTCAAAACAGAATTTTAATTACAATTTTTTTCACTATGACTGCTTCTATTGTTATGCTTCTTTTATTACATTTATAAAGAACCTATTAAAAAGCACAGCTAATACAAATGATATAAATTGGGAAGTGCGGTATAAAGTCCAGCTCTAGCTTGTAGCTTAGGATGTGTTCAGATTGGATAGATTTTTTTCAAACTAATCAGTGTGAACAACTCCTGATAAAGCTCCTTCCACACTATCAAATTTTCTTTGACAAAAAAACTGTTGCATGCCCATATATAGTCGTCATTTACTTATATATGGTCATGATGTGATGTCATCATGACCATATTTAGGCATATTGCATGTGTTTTGTCGAATGAAATTTGATAATCTGCAAAGGGCTATATGATGTGTTCACATTGGATAAATTTTTGTCGAACTTACCATGTACCTGGTCACTTTGACCAATACTAAATCCAGTGTGAACAAACCTTTAAAGCTCCGTGCACAATATAAAATTTTCTTAGACAAAAAACTCTTGTATGACACAAGATACAAGATCAATTTATTGTCATTGTGGACAACACGGCTCACATTAAATCAGGTTTGAATGCTTCCATAATAATAATAATAACTTAAATATTTAGAAAGTGCTCTTACACAGATGGTCTCACAGCGCTATTATAGAAGAGATAATTGAAAAAAAGGTGAGTTTTAAGGTAAAGGTAGGAGAATAACTTTGAGTATGAACTGATCCATACCATAGCAGACTAGTCAAAATGAATATTCCTTTACTGTATATTCGCCTGAATTACCTTTATATTATGTTTGTTGTAAAATGTCTCCATAACTTGTTTTCCATTAATCCGTCATCTCTATTCCAACACCAAGTCATAGAAATTCTGATCATTTTAAATTTGTACATAAAAAATCCAGAACTAATGCCTTTTTTAATAGCACCTTCATTAGATTCCCAAGGGTCTGGGATTTAATTCCTTCTAATATTCAAGACATGTGCGTTATTGATTAAGGAAACCTTTCTAATCAACTTAAACAATTTTTGTATGGAAACAATACTGGAAATTAATGCTATCTACTTTTATAACTGCTGGTTGGGACATCCCTCGGAAAGTGATTAGGTTCGCTGTTGGAGTCCCCCGGGCCAGTATTTGTGACATTTTATTTTTGTTTTGTGTTTGTGTTTTTTTCCGGAATGAATTGAATTGAATTGATCAGAAGAACGACGAAGAGAACAACTAGGCTGATAAATAGAAATAAGATATTGGTGATAAGATGGAACTAAGGCATGTAGACATTTAAAGGTAATGAGAAGAACTCTGAATTTGAGACGGTCAGAAACGGGAAGTAAATGGAGTTGAAAAAGAGGTGATTTTGGCAGGACCGTTATTAAGTGATTGTAGACGTCGGATATCTTTACCTGATGAACTGTATAATCAAGTCGTGAGACGACAAGAGACCAAAAAAACAGAACATAAACTTAACTAAGCAATGTAATATAAAAACAAGGTGCAGGTTAATTAAATGTAGAAAACAAGCAAATAACAGTAGGTAATGGCATATGTACAGAACCATAGTCATGATGTGCCTATATATAGTCATGATGTGATGTCATCATGACCATATTTAGCCATGTCATATTTTTTTGTCAAATAAAATTTGATAGTCTGGACAGAACTTAATACAATTCTCTTTGGTCAAATTACTAAAAATGCTGCTGATTAAATTCTAAACTTACTGGCCTGTCTTCGCTGTGTTTGCCTCTGATATTTTGTACTGTAGTTTCATTCAAATGATCATTTAGGCTCTTGCGTGACAAGACGTTTCCTTTTCTAGTATAGATCCTAATGGGGGTCTTTTTTGTATTCATCTATGTATATATTGTTGTTACAACAATTATTCTATTGTAATTATTATTTTCCATTAATTGAAATAAATTTTGATGACATTTCTGAGTGAAGTAAACAATGTACTTTATATTCAACCTAGTTTAACAGGTGACTTTCCTATATTAACCTGCCCTACTTTCTGGTCTGCTCACATATAAATGAAAAATTAAATGCATTTAATGAAAGTTAATTCATTATTCTGTGAAGGCAAGTTATGTAGGTGTAGAAAGTGTAAAATAAATGATTGTCTTCCATTGCTTGCATTGAATTCGCAAAAACATCAGGAATATAGTGATTAGAATGAAGTTTTGCCCTACCTTTTTTTTTGAGAACGTACTGAGCATTCAGTACGATAACACATCAGGTAGTACAAAACATCATTCCTATTTATTTGAGTGCCTGAGAGGTAGGCAGGGTGGAGCTAACTACAACCTTATCATCGGCGCTTGTTTCGAGCTGCTCCTTTCCCAGGCTTCGGTTGGTAGAAGTCTTCTGAGATAAGGACTTAAAATGGAGGCCCATTGCATCTTTTAGAAGATTAGGGGTTACCCCGATGCTATGGTTCTTTTCGGCCCCTGTCGTCGTCGAATGATGTGAACCTATGCTGCTATAAGCACCTCTTTACAATTCAGCACAATGATGCTGTGAGTTAAAGGTTATTCTCCTGCCTTTAAATTTCCTACCTTTCCCCATTAAATCTCTTGATGTAAAACCATCATCAAATATTTTGTGATTGAAAAAGAAAATTATGCTCAACAAATTGCAGTCCACATCGACAAACATTTACAACGTACCATGTTTTTGAAGAGCAAGAATTTTATTCCTAAATACCAAACTTATTTTAAATGGAAAAACATTAATCAACTTTAAAGAAAATGTATGTCAAACATGAACAGGGATCTCGAACATTTCTTGGAGCATATGTTGAGGGTGAGCTCAGTAGCGAGTTCACAAGCGAATGTTATTGTAACTGATAACAAGAATGATGAAAATGGTTCATGGTAACAACATAAGCGATAATGAAAATATTTGTACAGGAAATTGCTTGTATGTTGTTCATGCAAAGGGAAATAAGATACATGTTTTTTTTTTTTTTTGAAATATTTACGTGTGCATGTGATTTTGGCCTTATAATAAGATCACTGCCACTCCCCTTCTGACCATAAATCATTAATTACCACTCGTTCGACGTGTTCATATTTAAATACACTTGAACGTATCATTCTATGCTTTTATAAATATAAATATCCTTAACATCGCATCCTCTGATTTGTTGCTCATGTCAATCACAAATTTATTTGAATTGGCTAATTAGTATTGTCAGTCTTGGAATCGTCCATGCTTGTCCGGTTGGGGAGCAGTGCTTTTGCCAAGACCCTCAGACGCCTGCTGTCTGGTGCCACCATTGCGGATAGGTAGAATGTTCAATATATTTGTTAGTTAAAATTAAATATAGATTATAATTTGAATATAATTTTAATTCAATGCATTTTCAAAGTATAAACATTCTTGATCAATGGTTTTAATGATAGAAGAGATGATGGAAATCATTGTTCTCATTTCTAAGTTAACCATATACTGTACATTAGCCTTATCAATTATTCATTGATATTTTATAAGATTAATCAAACTGAATTTAGTTGTGCGTCATCGCCACCAGTATTGAGAAACTCATTTGGTAAATTAATTTTTATTGCATCTTTCCAGCTTTTACTGGCCCGTTGGGATTGGAATAATTGAAGCTGTTGCTGAATGAAAAGGAATTTGCTAGGTCAGTGGGGCACCAGGAATTTCTGGACGAAGGCTCCGAGATTGGCATTTTTGGGTCCGAACCACCTCAGCCCCACTGTGGTGAGGGTTAGGTTTACAAATTTTATGAATAAGCCCCTGGAAATGGTAACATCTGACTGCCTTTTTTTAAAGCAATGTTTCTTCTTAAAATTATTGTCTTTCTAAACGGGGTCTATGTCTCACTAATAGGGGACCACTGTTCCCCAAAATGGGTCTACGTGCCTTGGATCTCTGCTGGCACTGTCCTCTGTGATAGGTTGATATATTTATTTAGAATTTTTTGTAATAGATTGTATTGTTTGAGGAAGGGGAAGCAGGGAGAGGGGATGAATTTTTGCCCAGAATACATAGACTCATATTTTTGTTCATATTCAGTATTTGTTTTCGTTGTATTTTTTGTGTGTGTTACAGATGAGGTCTGTTAAAATTACTCAGATTGGTGGCGTTAACCTGTTTCCTATCATACATATTTTTAGGAAGAAAAAACAAACAAAATAAACTATCAGATCAAAATAATAAATCATTGTTTTTCAAGGGCCAATTTGTAAATTGCAGATAAATCTCGTTTCTTGCATTTCTGCATTTCATCTATCTCTCAACTTCCCTCCAGCAGCCATTGTTGTTCTGCTTTCCTCTGCAACCAGTAGCTAAAATTAAAGTACATAATTAGTATTCTTTTCAATGTTGTCAAAATTGATTTTTTTTTCATAGAGTAAAAAAATGCTATAATTAATCAGTATTTATTTTAATGCCATTTCTAGCTCATCAATGTAGTAGGATCAATACTGCTCTGAAAAACATGATGATCAATTTTATAAAATCATACGCAAGTGTTCATTATTCATATCAGGTGCAATTCTCGCTAACTGTAGTCATATAGAGTGTTAGGTGAATGCATAATCAATGTTATTAGCGTACGATGTATAACGATAAAAGTGAGAAAATTGCAACGTTGTATTGCCAATATTTCACTGATGGAGATTTGAGAGTGCTATAGTGAAATGGTACATTATAGGCTGTTCTGTTGTATCATCGAGTATTAAGAAAGTGCTGCATTGGGAGTTGCTAGTTAGGGCGGTTTTGCTCGATTGGCAGAACACCAGGACAGTCTTAGGATGTCACTGGTTCAAATCCTGAACTCTGAACCAGAATGTAATCAACCCACATTTGCTGTATGAAAGTGGTTATAATCCATAATCCAAACCATAATGGTGGAGATTGGGTGGAACAAGCATGTGTTTCTTGGTCTTTTTTTTTGCATCCTTTATGATGATAACAGTAGTGGTAAATAGATGGATGTACTAACAGACAGAAGGAGATATATTGGTTGATTACTGGATTGTCGGATTGATATATATCTACAACCGCTCAAAATGTACTGGTTGAATAGATTAAATTGTGAAACTTTAATAGCTTTTTACAATGGTTGTCAAAGTTTAAAACATTCAGGAATTTTTTTTCTAAGTTAAATAAAGAAATGTAGAAATAATATGCTATGCTGGATTGATCATATCCCAGGGAGGGGATTTTTTTGTCTTCGGTAGGATTGAACCCCTGATTTCATTAGTCCTATAAAGTGAACAGCCATTATTCCACTACACGAATGAAGTTTCATGGCTGAGCGGTTAAGGCAGGGCGCTGGAAACTACAGGTATAATGGGTACTGATTTGAACAACAAACTGTATGAAACACATTTTCAGTTCTGAATTTATATGCATCAATTTTGTTTATGTTGTATGGAAAATGAATTGAACTTTAAACTTTGAACTCACTTATCCTGGGTGGAAAGAGACAAATCAGGTAAAGTGCCTTGCCATAAGGACACAAGCGAATGTATAGCAAGTGATTGAACCTCTTAACTCAAGGTTGAAAAGCAGAACCACAGCCGCTGCACCCAACTGTAATAGGCCTACAGTATAGTATGCTGCGTCCTCTCTCGGTCGACCAAAAAATAACCCCGTAATTTTCATTAATTAGCATACTAGCAGAATAACAGAAGATAAATATTCATTTGTTTTTGTTAGTGATAAAAATAAATAACGTGCAGTGTTTGTTGGCTGATTGGTTATTAGGTAGTTTTCGCCGCACGACGTTAACCTTAACGTTATAATTTATTCATCTTGAGTTGCTTAGTATGTTAGTTTCATGATTTTACTTGCTCAACGTACGTTAGTTACGGGTTGCACATGCGTATTTCGATTTGTTTACAAAAGAGGCAGAGCTATCGTGTTGCATGTTGGGTACTAACATTAATGTTAAGGTTATCAAGGTTAACGTTGTGCGGTGAAACTAACTATTTACTGTTGACTCCTTAATTGCGACATGAACGTTAGTTTTTCCAAGAGCATGCTCATACCGAATTACTCGGGCATACTTTAATCCCAGCAGATAGGATTACAGAAATAACTTGCTGAATGTTCAAATGAATTTCCAAGAAGCAATATCTGATATTACACATATTTCAATCAAATTTGAAACCACCAAGCATCACATTTTTATAACATGAAAAGCATTAACTAGATTGGCCTAAATTTTTTTCTGTCGTAGATGGGTAAGAATAACTAATTTTAGTCAGAAAGATGAACAACCTTTATGCCGCTCGTTCTCATTCCTCAATGGATATTAAGATAATTTATTCATCAGTTGTCAAAAAATATGCATAAAGTTTTATTTTTTTTCTTGGTTGCAAAATAGTTGAACAAAAATAGAGATATACTTCAAACATAACAAGATAGAAGGACAGTATATACACCATGTAAAAAGACTTAAATTGTGTGAACATTAGAAGTTTATATAAAAATGCTAAGAAATTTGAAATAAAAGATTAAAATTGATGATGATGTCAGGTCACAGACTTTGAACTTTAGATATTAGTACCTACTATTTATGGCCAGCGGAACCGGATTGGGGGCGCGCACTTTGAAATGCGGGGCCGTCCCGCATGATGCGAGACTGTTGGTAACTATGCAGATTTTTGTATGATCGGAAAGAAATGCTAGTGGGCTTTGAAAAACGTTCCGCCAGCCCTGCTATTAATATTTTTACAAAATTTGACAATAACAGAAAATAATGTATTTATGATTGTAGAATTATGAATAAATTTCATCTGGTGAAGATTTATTAGATGTACTATCAATCATGAGGTAAAACAATTGAAAATTTTAATTTCATATTTGATTAACTAAATTTGTATATTTATGTAACTTATTAACTTCTAATTAAAAATTTGAATGAGTAAATAAATCCCCTTATCTGTATTCATTTGCAGAGATCCTTATATTGACTAATAATCATTTTAAGGATTTTTGTAGTAAAATAGTTAAAATAAAAATAACGCTAATTAAGGAACGCGGTTTCGACTCCATCATGGAGTCATTCTCAAGTTCAAATGAGATAAATAAGAGTACCTCTTACAAACCATAAACTTTTTATACCAAACATACACTCATTTGTAGTAA
The DNA here is from genome assembly GCF_011630105.1 of Anneissia japonica. Classification (NCBI taxonomy): domain Eukaryota; kingdom Metazoa; phylum Echinodermata; class Crinoidea; order Comatulida; family Comatulidae; genus Anneissia; species Anneissia japonica. Next base: position 961,246 of record NW_022745982.1, read on the forward strand.
AATGTCTGTAAATTTATGAAAATTACTTTTTTTTCATCTGTTTCTTGTTGAAAGCTAATATTTATTTGATCCTTTTAAATCAGCTATTCCAAATTTTATTTAAATTTTGTAACATATTTTCCTGTCTTTTTGACTGATAGTACATTTTTAAGTATTGCACAGTGATTTGTTTTGGTAACATTGATCTAGAAGTCAGCCGATGTTGTTTATGTGGAAGCTATGTTATACTTTAATGGACGTGAATTATTTTCATTAAATTATGTAAAACTTGTTGTTGACGACCTCATTGTACACAATGCGTCTTATTCAAGCTCATTACAGCCAATTTTCCTAATAACAGACTTAATTGCTCGTTATGGTATCTTTGCACTGTCCCTGTAAAATCCATTACCGTATATTCTTGCATACAAGACAAGGCTTAAAATAGGAAACTATGAGCAAAAAAAATGTAAGAGGTTGTCCGGATATATCAGCAACATACAATTTCTTTTTACTTTAAAAATAATTTTTGTCTTATATGGATCATTCATAAAATGTGAATTTACTACTGAAGAGGAAGCTACTATCTTTTAGTATTGGTCACCATGTACAGTTGATGAGCCAGAAATGATTGCCCTACAAGATGGGTGTTTAATTTGCTTGTTAGCGAATCGTAAATTGTATTTTTATGAGTGTACTTGTTGTTCAAGAACCCTGTAAATGGTGACTTTGGTCACTATAGGGCGTGGATGAAATAAAATAAATAAAAATATTTAATGCATTTTAAATGCTGGTACAGTGAAATCTACAAACTTTGCCAGGCCTAGACCTTGGGCTTGCATGGCGATTTAAAGGCTGATGCAAGCTTGGTCCCAGTGGAACGTATCGAAAGGAGAAATTCCAATGGTGAAAAGGTCATGTATGCCCGACATACAAAAATTGTCCAAAAATCTTCTCAAACCTGGGGTCAAACCTGGGGTCATCTTATACGCGCAATGCCTTATAAATTTTCACAAGTGTACAAACAGTACTCTTTTTAGGTACCCCCTCCCTTCCCTCTGAAAGTGTACAAAAAAATGTTGATTTTGCAAAACCATCCTTTTTTGTGAAGTCAACTGTTAAAACAATGTACTTGGTTGCTTAAAAATGAATATTATATTCATAATTACATTATAATTTTACCATTATTTTACATATCGCATGTTATTTTGAATCTACATTTTTATGCATATGTAAAACTGTACAAATTTGTCTACACCTCCCCCTAATAATGTTGACTGACCCCTAAACAACATAGCAAAATAATATAACTGATTAAATTACAGATTCAATAATAAAGAGAGCATCAGATTTCACATGTAACATTTGTTTAAATATTTTTTTTTTTTCAAAAATATAATTGCTGTTTTAGCTTATACTGTAATATTTAAATGTTCACTTTCGAGACATCATTAACTTGTATGCAACCAATTTCCGATATTTATGTTCTTGAACTATCCCCACGTATTCACACTTAATAGATACATTCCGTCAGTTTGGTCATGTGACCGATAGTGGGTATAATTGTAAACAGGCAGTGCCAGTGATGCTCGGTAATAGAATGCATGGCTTCTTCGGAGTGTTTCATGCTGTTTAAGACACATAGTTGATGTTGAGTAATGTTGGTTGGAATGCTAGTAAACTATACCAAATTGATTGGAAATTGCCAAAATGGATTGCTCAAAGCTCCAAAAGATACTGGCCCCAAATACCGAGATTTGTTGGGCCAGGCCCCTGCATATCTGTGGCTTGTATAGGTATGCACGAGTCTTCAATTTGCAAAATCCAAGTGGGACATGCTATGATTTCTAGGCTAGCTCAAGGTTTATGAGTATCACATAATTTCCAAAGCCCACAGAGAACACTAGAATAAGTATATAAACACTATTTTTAGCAATCATATTGTCTTTCCTTGTTAACAGTCGGCTGTTGTTTTTACAACCATAACATAACCTTTTCCTATACTTTTCACACTGATGCTATTGTAAGTTGATACCCACTATACATCAAATGACCAGTACTGGTTCTCAATCTCAGAATCTGTCTATTTTCAATTATGTATGTGTATAACCTTAGATTTCCTCAAATTTAATATTAATTCTTTAATGTTAAAGCATTACTACAGTAGATAGTTGTTAGTGTTCTATCTATATACTTACCAATTGCGTGAGACTTGGTCGCATGAGACTCGCTCATTCAAGGTTTTTCTCATGCTGAAGGACCAAAACCTTGCGCAATAAATGTAGTGTGTAATGTAGACTAAAAAAATATCTGTAGGCTTCTTGTGCTCTTACTAAATATGCACCAATCTTCCCTCTTAGTTTATGTAAACAATTGTTCTTTCAAATGTTCTTGATCAAACTAGCTGTGATTATGTCCCTTTTACATTTAGTGTCAGATAAGACTGAAGAAAACATACACGCTACCACGCATATGGTTCCTGTTAACATGATAGACTTGCGGACAAGTCTGAAATGTATCCGTTTAATTACTGCCTTGTGAAGAGGCAGAACATACTGTACTTCTTGACATATAGAGAAAAAAAAATCTTGGGCAAGCAGAGGAAGTTTCTCCCCTGGTCTACAAATGTGTCAAACTTGGAATCTTTACATCTAACAAATTAACCATGTCATTTATATTTCATTATAATTTGCAGTCTATAACACAAGAATCACCAGCTTAGTACAGTATTTTATAGTAAATAATTAGTTTGATCTTGCATGTGAACACATAGTTAGAACATGATCGATGAAAGACAACACCCTTGTGGACCTCTTTGCCTCATGATAATAAACCAAGCATAAAATTATTTCATCGTGCCATCTACTAGAAGCCTTGAGAGTCAATTTATTTTTGACAGGGAATGGAAAACCCAGTTTCTATTAAGGTAAACAACCATTATGCCACAATTCCTCTCTTCTGCATCAATAACTACAGCATTTAGCTGTTGCATTCTACTGCTAGAGGAAAGCCTATCTAATCCCTATTCTCTACTCATTTTCATGTAATGTCTGTATAATTTCCTGTTATCCTTTACTATCTGCCTCTTCGATCCATTCTTTTTCCACCCGATCCATCAGTTGATTCAAATTCAGAATAACCTTCAAAAGATCATGATAACTCTAATTATTGTGTTTGAAGCAGATAATTTACATTAAGCGTTGATGAAATAATTTCTACATACAGTAATAATACTGATGAGAGCAGCCACTCAGTAGAACAGGGCTGGGCATAAAAATATGTCGGAACGTCAAACTAAATTTTTTTAAATTTAACACTGAGGCCCGTCTATCAAGTAGGCGGGCCGTACACATGGGTTTTAATATATCTTTGCGGGTTGCAACAAAATTGTCATCTGGCTGCTTGTGGCCTGCAGACAGCACTTTGCCCACCAGTATCGTGAACTAAGCCCTGTCCCTGAATACCGAATGAATGACCTTGACTTTTCATCCCAAAATTTATTTATCTCTTCCTTGCACTGCTCCATTAATTTTTATGAAAATCCATTAGTTAATTTTTTCATAATATTGATTTAAATGTAATTTTTTTTTTATTTCTGTGAATTTAACATTGACCTTTTCATACAAAATTCATACCTCAATGTATAGGCTGATATCTATTGCACCATGAATTTTTACGATGATCCATTCATTAGTTTTTGTAAATTCTAGCAAAAAAAAAAAAATAAAAAGACAAGACATACCGAAAATAAAAAAAATTCATATCTGAATGTAAGTTGAACGCAGGCCGTCGAGGTCGCCTTAATAGCGTTCAATTTTTGACATTTCATGCAAATACCCGGTGCAAAAGGGGAAGTGTGAAAGCTCGCAGTGCAACCCTGAGTTAGTTAAGGCGGTCCTGGGCCAATGTAATAACTGTGATTGGGCTCTGCCTTTAAGATGGACACTCAGGGCGCATTGACACAAACATAATTATACATGATTATTTTTTAATTTTTTGAAGGAGTGTTTCTAATTTGTTTCATGCCTTGGTTACCTGTCAAACTATTGGAATTTTCCTCTCGATATAAACAATTTTAGTATTTTCTCTTATGTGTATTTGCTTTTGCAACTTCAAGCAACATTTAATCACAAATGATGTAGAAAGTGTTTATAGAGAGATTATCAAGCTATCACTCATTCTACTTTTTAATGTGCCTAAGTAATTGTACCTTCAACCTCTTCCTATCCGTCTTTATGGTTATCTATTCCTATTCTTTTTATTTATCCATCTTTCTGTCATTTTACTTTTAAGTAGTGTTCATTAAAACACTGCCTAAGCACTGTCCACATGATGATGACATGTTCAATGACATCACAGGCACGGATCTAGAGTTCACATTAACTATTACACAGCTGGGATCGCAGTGGTGAATTCGGAGCTTCATACCATAAACACAGCAAATGAACACTATTTTCGTTAGGGGAGACTTTTTTTATATCTTGTTTTGCGAACCTGCCGACTGCAAATATTGATGATTTCGAATAAAAATAAAATTTTATTTTGGCCAATTAGCACACCCACCGCCACGAAAATGTGGAAATTTCGGAAAAAAATAAAAGTTTTTATTTATTTTTTATTACGCCCTCCACTGCCATGAAATCTCCAAAGATATGTATATTTCTTCCTAATTATGTAAATTTGAAGCAATTAACCATCCTATTTTACATTCACCAATCAAATTTTATTTTTATTTTCTCCGTCTGAATTATTTTGGCAAAACTATTTGCTAAATAAGAAAACAAAATTTTATTTTTAATCCGCCCTCCTCCAATAATCTTTAAAAATATAAGTACGCGAAACAAGGAATGAAAACGTCTTACCTTAAGTTCATCATACTATAACCAACTGACAATAATGACAAGTAGAGGGCGGGGTCTTACCGATGAAGGCGGGGTCATGACTGAAGAGGGCGGGGTCATGACCGAAGAGGCTGTGATTTGTGGTGGTTCTGTCAGTTGAAAAATAAACCAACATCTGGTTTGAAAATTGGGCAACATATGCGAAAGCAAACAATTATCATTGCACTCGAAATTTCAGGCTATGCAAAAAGCCATGTAATTCACTTATTAAGATAATGAAATATCAGGCACAGCCCAAAAATGGCTATGCAAAGTAATATTGTTTAATTAAAAAGTATTACCATATCGTGATGATGTTATAATAAATGGCGACTCAAACAAATTAATTAAAAAACGAATTGTGCTTATTCAAACATCTGCTTGACTTGAACAAACACAACGAATGCCACTTTTTTAAGAGCATGAAATATCACGCATGTTTTAAGGCTATTAAACGAAGCAATACATTTTAATTAAAAAATATCAGCAAATTGAGATGGACTTTTCATGCAATAAAGAAAATTATGTGAGTTTAATAGATTTAAACAATGAATACTTTAAGTATCACCATATCAATATAATTATTGTTCAATCAGATAATCTATTACAATATTATGTCATGTTTGCAAGTAAATGTTTGCAATTCGTGACCTAAATAGACCTTGAACTGTCTTCTGATCTATCACCTATAACTAAAACTATGATTTACTATTTTTAAATACTTTATAATCGGTTAGGAGTATTTTATTATGGCAACCAATGCTGGTATCACAGTGTGTGGGGCAGTGGCGTATCCGGAATTTAAAGAAGAGGGTTCTGAAAGAGGGTCCGGACCATGATAATGCGCGCCACCATGGCCACCTTTTCAGTACTTTGGATGCCCGGAAATGGAACTTAAATTGCCCTTTTACATTGTTTATATTTGACATATTGAGTAAAAAAGAAACAGTGTTACTTTTTATTATTTCACACGCATGTTCTTGTTGTTACCAGAACTTAAAAGCATCCAGCATCGCCAGTTTTGAACAGGCGTGCAAGATATTTTGTACACATAAACAAGAGGTGGTTTTCAACAAGGACTGTACATCATTGAAATAATACCACTAATAGGACACGTCGCATGGATATCGCGTTCGGTTAACAATGTGTTCTAAAGAACCAAAGGTCATGATTTCGAATCGTGTCTTGGTATTCAATTTTCAATTTTGTTTTTCAATTTTAAGACATTTTATTTTCTCAAATTGTGACCCAAGCTCACAAACGGGCTGTAAACTCGCACTGCACTGTATTGAGAAACAAACCTCAATACGCAGAATATGGCGTAGAATGTGAACTTTGTGTGAATTGGGTTTTTGTGTAATAAATAAAGTATAATTATTAATCTTACTATTCCTGAAGTTTGAGTTTAAAATTCCAACTGTAAGAGGTAAAATTTAGCCATTTTCGGATGGGAGCTAATGAAAAATGAATAGAAACCTGCCGAAAATATAAGCATTTTTCTCAAAACATGATTTAAGAAAGTTGATAAGATGACAATTATTCAAATGGTCATAACTTTGCTTCCAGACACCCGATTGAGTTCATTTAACTGTCATTTTAAAGTAAATGATATGTGTTATGCCATTATAACAAAAACTCATTTTGGCCTGAGGACGAGTTTACCAGCCTGTTTGTGAGCTTGGGTCACAATTGTACATTGAACATGCTAATTATTTGTCTTAGCTCTTATGTGCATAAGCGAAAATTTGCTATTCACGTGAATAAATTCGCCTATTGGAAGACAGCCTTTACGCCAAAAAATAAAAATGATAAGAGGTAACCTCAGTTTAATGCCCGGACTAGTGAGCGTTTGCTCTTGTTTTTTTAAAAGAAATAGTTCCGTCATGTTGATAACTTTGACGATAGCTCGCAGCAGCTTTATATCTGAATAATTACTGTCCTTTTTAAATAACATTGTTATTCATTAAGTTACAATCTCTTCCTTATTTTTTATTTCAATTATCTCTCATCTTGATATTTTCCCTGGCGAATGGTGCGAAGGTCTGGATCTGCACCTGCTTCATCATGCCCATATTGGGAAATTAAAGGTACAATATTTGTCATGGAAAATTTTATATGTAAACAGAACATGAAGGATTAATTGTTTCATAAAATTACTACACTATCACTGCAGTGTTATCACTTGAATTGTTACACTGTGAAACTGTCCCCAACACTTCTTGGAGAGGCCACGATTCAATCGACCAACCAGTGTAGCCAAGAGATGTCGCCGAGAGCGTGTAGCGATTTTTTGGATACCGGAGTTGATCCATTCCATTCTTTATTGATTGATTGACATGTCATTTCCCTGTACAGAAACCTGTTGATTCCTTGTAAAGGCCATACGACGATACGATTGGTATTAGGTTTTTTGGTAGTAAAATATCTGTCCGTGAAAACGAAATTGTTCCTTTTTTTCATCTCATAGTAAAGCTACATTTGCACTAGACACGATAACGACACTATAAAAATGCGCTCAGTTTTAAAAACCTTCTGGACTGAACATTTGAAGGTTTGTATGAAATGCATGGTCCAGATTTTAGCAAAATTATTTATACTCTGTTATTCATACTCTGTTATTCATATAAGCTGTAATATAGCAGTCAAAGATCATATAGCTTTTACGATACAAGTTTTCATAAGTGCTATATATCATTTAACGATTCAGACATTTGTTCTGATAAAACTGATTTAGGCTATATAGTATGGCAAAGATCAAATACAAAATACAAATTTTTATTATAGGTTTTATAGGTAACAAGGATCGAACCTCTGTCACAATATACAGGCTTTCATGCAGGATCATAACAAGTATCAAATTTTCTTGTAGGCTATATACAGTAGCAAATAAAGAATCAGATATCTGTTTGAAATACATGTAGGTTAATGGAAAAAGAATGTAAGACATCTGTTCTAAAATACATGTGATATTCTTGTTCGCATTACTAGTCGTTTCTAGATCTGGTCTACGTCTAGCCAAACAAACATCGCGCTTGTCAAGGCTATGTATACATTTTCGTAGCGATACATACGCAACTCTATGTGTACACCTATCAGTTTTGGGTACACATAGTTGGGTGGATCCAGAGAAAAATCTAGTTTGAGGTGAATTGGTTTGGATTTATTTGGTGTAAACACCAAGGATAGCCCACAAAAGTCTAGAAGAAGACTTATTTCCAGTGGGGTCCTTCAGGTGGTGATTGGGCAGCACACCGGGAGACAATCCCCTACTCTTTTCCGAAGAGTGTACTGCATTTTTTTAACGTGCACATGGGCCATAAATGCCTCATTTGAAAGACGGTGCACAATTGTAAACTTGTATTTCAGACCTCCAGCTGAAATACTAGAACAGTGATGGGAATTGAACAGGGAATTAAGAGATCTCAACGGTTCAGCGCACAGACAGTGGCTACCACCAATTTACCCGACTGAGCTAAGCTGCTCTCTATCACTATTTCACTTCACATCAGGAGGTAATAATGATAATAGTTGGATTCATATAGTGCATCAAGCAAAAAGCCTCTATGAGCTTTGGTGATTGAGCGTTTTGGTCCCCGGTTCAGTTCCCATTGCTGCCTCTCCTTGTGTTTCAGATGGAGGGCTGGATTACAAGTTACAATAGCGCACCGTCTTTCGGATGAGACGTTTAAGCCGTTGGTCCCGTTGATGGATAAACCGGCATTTGACAACATACCTGTAGCCCGGGTAAAGTTACACTTTGTCAGAGTTATGCCAGTGTGAACACGGCTTTATATACGCTTTTAAAGTAGATATACAGTATATCAGACAGCCTGTGAGTCTCAATTTTAAGACTAGATTCTAGATAGTGTGGTTGAGGTAAATTTACAACAAAAAACTGGCATTGGGAGAACGTGTCTATAGCCTACTGTAGGTAGAGTTGCAGTTCGTCAGAATTACCGCAGTGTGAACACGCCTTTATATGCGTTCGAAGTAAATATATTAGACTGTCTGTCAGACATGCACTCTAATTTTAAGACTCTATTCTAGAAAGTGTGGATGAAGTATTGACAGAAAAACCGGCATTGGAGAACATGTTGCAGTTTGTCAGAATTACTACAGTGTGAACACGCCTTTATACGCTTTTAAAGTAAATATATCATACTGCCTATGAGACATGCACTCTAATTTTAAGACTATTCTAGAAAGTGTAGATGAGGTAAATTGACAAAAAAACCAGCATTCGGAGAACATGTCTGTAGCCTACTGTAGGTAGAGTTGCAGTTCGTCAGAATTACTGCAGTGTGAACACGCCTTTATAAAGTTAATATATCAGACTGCCTGTGAGACATGCACTTTAATTAAAGGCTATTCCATATAGTGTCAATGAGGAAGAAAATGTAAACTAATTGTTTGATTGATAATGCTTTTATAGATTAGTCAGATGAGGTGTTACAACCTTAACCGGAGGGTATTTCAGAAAGTAGCTAATTATCAAAAATGGTATCTATAAAGTTATCTTTAATTAAGAAGAACAATGAACGTGCTCAAGATTGATTTTTCATTGGCTGTTTCTTGATATACTCACACCCTCTTGATCTATTTCGATAAACCGGTTTATGTCGAGCATCTCCATGATTAAGCTCAAGAGAGTTGGGAAAATAATTAGTAAATTGGTGTAATGTGTGGGGAAAAAAACTAATAGGAACAAATATCAATTAAAATAATGTACCTGCTCTGTATATTATTAGAAAAAAAATAATTATATTGCTTTTTTATATTACTATTGCTCCAGTTTCCATTGAAAATACTCCTGTTGTATACAGTCAGCGTGGCCACTTTGTCAAATGAAATTATGCCATTGGCTGGAGTAATATTGATGGTTAACTCATGCGCCACCTACTGAAAGCTCAGCATGGTCGAGAATTAATAAAGAGTTGCATCATGTCCTTTGACTCAATGAACTGCATGAACTAGTTGAAATAGTGCTTGGTCTTGGGGCTAGAATTTTTACTGTCTTTTTAATGTTGAAGTGAAGCCTTTAGTAATCATCACCTCGTAAATGTAGGGTTAATTAAGCATAATACTGATCATTTTGTACTTGAAATAATTCAATTTTTGCGAGCAAGAAAAAACTCTAGAACATACAGTTCATTTAGTGCTATTGAAAACTGTCTATATAATATGCATGTAGTATTTTCTACCTAGTCTTGTCCAGGCTATCAAATTGTATTTGACAAAAACATGTGACATGCCTAAATATGGTCATGATGACATCACATCATGACCATATATGGGCATACAATGGTTTTTTTGTCAAAGAAAATGTTGATAACCTGGACAGATTATTAACCTAAATGCTGGTCTCCATAAAATTGCTACAGAGCTCTTTCTGTGTTGCCACTGCATCACACTATGTACTGTAGCTTTCCCGACGTAGTCAATAAGGCTGCTGATTCAAACGATTCAATCTAATCAGTGTTGCTAAAACGATTAGGTGATAGCGATTTTATGGAAAACAGGCCTTTAGTGATTTTGGTGATGTATGAAGATGTTGTGAATTCTGTTTGTTGAGTGGGGGTGGGATAAGAAACATTATGATTTTTTTATATTTTGTCTATAAAATTTTGCCTCAAACATTTTGCTTAATAATATAATTTATTATTAATGAGCAATTAGTATATTGATATTCCATACACTTTAAGGTGTATTGCACATTTTAGATTTTCTTATTTTTTTCTTTTGCAGTTATATTTATATTCCAGTTGGTGGCTCGAGGAAGGGTTTTGTTCGGCAAATGCTTGGATCTCTTCTGTGCTTTGCTTTTGTTTATTATTGGCATGGGGTCGAGACACACATCTTTTACTGGGCTTTGTTCAATTGGGTTGGTGTTGTCTTGGAAACCGTAACCAGCAAAGTTTTAAACAGTGAAACAGCCAAAGCTTATGTCTATGTAAGTACAGCAATTTTCTGTAGTTTCAGTTGTATATGATATGATATTATGGGGTTATTACAGTACATGATGTTTCTGTGGGATATTTCCATAAAGCGGTGGCAGATCCAGGAATTTGAAATAGGGTGGCCCTAGGGAGAGACTTTCACAGACGAATGAAATGGCATTCCCGGACATCTAATTTGAATTTATTTTTATTTATTTTTTTTAATTCTGATAAATTTACTGGGAGGTTCCCCTCCTCCCCCCCTGAATCCACCACTGTATAGTGTGCTAAATAGGTGAGAGGCCCAAGATCATTTGCATATAGTATTTTTACCTCAAAAAATGCCTCATGTTTCAAAAATGGGGTTAAGGCGAATCGATTGGCTGAGCGGTTAAGGTAAGGGTGCCGCAATCTACAGCTATAATATTGTCGCTGGTTTGAACGGCAGCGGATAAGGACTTTAAACCGTAGGTCAGTGTACGCAATTGGCTCATGTGCACTTTGAAGAATCCAGTACATCTTTTTTTTAGGTGAGTAGGGGTTACCATTGTGTACTGGTCTATCTCATTGTGGACTAGAGTTGCGCCTTCTTTGTCTGTGCATGATGACATGACAGGACCCAATAAGGAGAAGTAAGTTGTGAGAATTAGTAGTCAACATCGTCTCGGGCCGAATATTCAAATTTTAAAGTTGGTCCTCAATCTGGAAGAAGAATTTCCACCTCAAATCAACCAATTTAGGTGCTGCTGTGAAATATGACCATTATAATAATGTGTGGTTGGCCAGTTTTTATGCAGTTTTCAGTTGACGGTATCTCATTGAGTGATGCATTTATAAGCTTAAATTTTTTGTATTGCTGGGATGCATCTCGAAAAAGCAAACTTATATAATAAAATCTAACCTTGTGAATGACCATGTTTTGGACCCTGAAAAATTATTTATATTTAACATTTATCAAAACCCTTCAACTTTTCTTCTCCAACAAATTCCAACCTACTGGCTGTATAATCCTTGAATACTACAGCTCTGCACCCATTAATTATGAAGTAATCCTTATTACGAACACATTTACAGTTGAGGAAAACCAGGTATATGCATACTAGCAAATTCAGCTGGTGCCTTTCAGCTTTATTGTCTAGTATTGTTATTTTTATCGTCAAGGAATATCTTATCTTTAGTTAATTGTTATCTATTCACCTGCATGTACGGGCCATCCAGGGGCAGATTTAGGGAAAAGTTCAAAATGGCTTACAAATACTAAAGGTTATTCATAATAGTTTGTACAGTACTGAACATGAATCATACCATTATTAGATACATATTTTAACTGTATAAATTATATTACATCTACAGTAGGCCTATATGAAATTGGTTCCCACTCATTAATTCTGGGTCCTCGCCTGCCAGTCCTAAGTGAACTAAATCAATATGACATGTAGTAGCCCAGGAACCACTCCCACACAGTGAGTTACAAACACTATGGCGAGTCGAATGGCCGAGCGGTTAGCAGGGGCACCGCAACCTACCGCTATAATATCAGCGCTGGTTCGAATGGCACGCTCGCCTATGGTTCTGGTCGAAGAACAAGTCTTCTCGGATAAGGACTATAAACCGTAGGCCCAGTGTACACAATTTGGCTCATGTGCACTTTAAAGAACCCAGTACACCATCTTTCGAGATGAGTAGGAGGTTATCCCTGTGTACTTGTCCATACAGCCCTTGTTGTTTAATGGACCACCTAGGATAGTGATTAATTTCACTGATTGGCATATCCTTGGCGCTTGTGCCTAAAGAAATGAAATGAAAAAATGAGGCAATGCATGAATTTACTCTGTCTTCTTAAAGACTTGTATCTTATATCCACATTATTGAGTTTTGACCAAGAGAATTTTCCCATATATGGGCTTGATGATATTATATCCATATATGGGCATGATGGTGTCATATCATACCCATATACGGGCAAATCACAAGTTTTCTGTCACAAAAAATTTAATAGTGTAAATAGAGGTTTATATGGATTTTTTTTTAATGATTAATGGGTTCGATTTCAGGGTATTTTAAAATTTAAATATTCTCATTCTAGACATCAAAAACTAAGATTCTACTAAATCCATATTTATCGTTTTAGTATGGAAATATACAATGCTCTTGTCACTTTCATTATTAATTTTTTTTTTTATTTAAAAAAATAACTTAAGCTTGTCAACACAGATTTTCATTAATATTCGTAGGCCATTATCACTGTGAGAATTTGCAGCCATTTCTGATTCTGTCATCGTCATTATTGATCGTCTGTGTCTTGTTACCTTGTAGTGTTTTATCGCTACGAAAGCTGTCTACACTAAAACAATCAACAAGAAGATATTTAAACAAGAAAGAAACAAATAAAGCTTGAATTACACACACAACCTCATCCTAACCAAGCTGTGCATCATGTACTAGGGATGTTACTCCACAAAGATCCTAATGACTTGCATATTTCCATCCTAAACATACTATGATGAATATGGAATAGATATTTTAGACCACTAAATGTACTAATGACCTGTATAACCCCTTCCTAAATGCACTATCCATAGGATGCAATTACAAAGTGCCCAGAATCAACAATAAAGCCAATAATGATTGATGGTCTCAAAATCAGAGATTTACAAAAAATCAACAATAAAGCCAATAATGATTGATGGTCTCAAAATCAGAGATTTACAAAAAATCAACAATAAAGCCAATAATGATTGATGGTCTCAAAATCAGAGATTTACAAAAAATCAACAATAAAGCCAATAATGATTGATGGTCTCAAAATCAGAGATTTACAAAAAATCAACAATAAAGCCAATAATGATTGATGGTCTCAAAATCAGAGATTTACAAAAAATCAACAATAAAGAGAGGCTGAAGCATCATTTGCTTTCTTTTGATGAATGTAACTGGTTGTATGCCCAAGTCGCTGAAAATATTGATATGCATGATCGCGGTCGTAAAGTTAAAATATAAATGACGTATTGTGTACAGCGCCACCAGTGTTAATTTTACACGAATACATTGTTTACTATCGGAACGGCATGTATTTTCGCGAAGCGATAGAACTTTCGTAGATTTTATATGCCTTATAAAACTACAGAATTCGTTTTTGATATTTTTGTATTAAATTGTGGGTTTTAATAAAAAATCTTGAGATTATTAGAAAAGCTGGATATTTTAGGCTAGTGGCGGGAGAGCTGGAGGTTAGGGCGAAAAGCGGGAGTCTCCCGCCAAATGCGGGAGACTTGGTAGGTATGAGGAGACACTCCTGCATACCTAAACAGGCCGTAGATGTGCAGGGGTCTAGGCCTAACATTTGTCGAAAAATCTCAAATTTCCTTGGACGACAAGTCACACAAAGTTTGTGTGGTAAATTTCGAGACATCAACAATCCACTTAGAGTAACTTAAATTACTTTCAAAAGATCAAATACAGCAATTATGATGATCATTACAGCAATAACATGGGACAGCCTCCATAGCTATCTCTGCTGTGCCAGTCCATTGTTTACATCCAACACCCAAGTTGGGTCATGTGACGCCCATCACCGAATCCCTCTATTGCCATAGCCTCCTAGGTCCCAAAGCCCCTAGTTACGCCACCCCTCAGAAATGTCATAAAAAATAACCAGAATATACTTTTAATATAATAATAAAAATAATGTGTAGTACCTTTTCCATGCCTGGACCCGCCGCTGTACTTTGGGTACACCAATTCTAGATGACAACAACCAAGTATATAAAATTAATTTGAAGAAAATAGACAACATTTTACTTAATCATTTTATAAAATGTTATAATTTGATAATTATTAAGTGTGCAACACTTACCAACACATCTTCTGTCATTTTTTAGATCATCCAATGTTCATCTACGACCGAAAACTGGGCTGTGACCCATCGGTTGCCGACCATAGATTTTCAAATCTGTTAATTGCCGAGAAAATATTTTCTCATTCTAATTCCGATGGAAGGCTTTGAATAATTTTACTTAAATAAACAGTAAATGAGTTTAAATATTGAAATTTATTCTTCAGGTTTTATTAGCTCAACATTAGCAGCATATGTCTGAGTATGGTCATGATGGCATCACATCATGACCATATATAGGCACACTATGACCATATATGGGTTATACAACAGCTTTGAATAATTTTACTTAAATAAATAGTAAATGAGTTTAAATATTGAAATTTATTCTTCAGGTTTTATTATCTCAACATTGGCAGCATATGTCTGAGTATGGTCATGATGACATCACATCATGACCATATATAGGTACACTATGACCATATTCGGGTATACAACATTTTTGTCAAATTTGATAGTCTGTGCAGGGCTTACCTTATGTGTGACAAGTTGATTACATAGCTTTCTGCAAACATGTCACTGAGTTCAATATTAGCAAGCTTGTCATTAAATGCACAATTTCTAACCAACATTCTGGCAACCTTTTATCATATTGTTTTCTCAGTCTTTTTAATATTATCTGGCATCATGCCACGTCTAGAAATAAAATTCTGGGTCGTCTTTTTGTGATGGTTCAAAAGGCCCTGGGGCAGATTGCTGTAATAAAATATGATCTTAAAATATTAATCTTAACTGGTCGATTATTATTGCTGACTTTATCACATAGATATCACCCTGGTTCCCTGTAAGACCATCGCTATAATACAGACCTTGTCGATTATATGCATCATGCAAACCCACACACAAACTCGTTTCATGTGTTTAAGTAACATTTATTGGCCAATCAAAAACAACTTACAATATGTAATCAAAAACAATTAACAGTATGAATTTAATAAAACCAGGGAAAAGTTAAATTAATTTAACTGTTCCCTGATAAAACTTGTTAACTCTATTTTTTCAAAGACTAGTATACCAAATGTTTGCCATGAGGCATTTATCGTACATTACATTGTTTAGGTGTGCATCAGTACCGACATGTAGCGGATACATGTCCCTTATCCAGCAGGATTTGAACCAGGTTCTTTCAGAACAAGAAGCAGCAAAATTACCTCTCAGCCAAACGCTCAGTTCATTTTCACACTTCTTGATACGCCACTCGTGTTTATGTAGAAATGTGCGAATGTGCTTATTCCATGTTTATTTTAAAGTCGGGCTCCTGAAGAAAAACATTTTTTGATGTTGTACATCTGATTTTTCTAAGATGCAAACAATATTATTTGACCATGCAAAAACTCACAAGAATAAGATACAAATTTTTGAATGTTTATAAACAGGGAGGAAAAAGGCAACCTACCTTTTTTTCAACCTTTTTTTCCCCATTTTTTAAATATTCAAAAATCTGTATCTCATTAACCGTTAACCCAAGTTTTCCATCGAATATGTTTTTTGTCTTAGAAAAATCAGTTCAACATATCAAAAAATGTTTTTTCCTCCGTAGCCTCACTTTAATCAATACCTTTTTTTCATATAGATGTGATGATATCATCATACCCATATATGGGAGTGATATGACATCATGCCCATATATGGGAGTGTTATGACATCATGCCCATCTATATGGGAGTGATATGACATCATGCCCTTATATGGGCAAATCGTAGATGTTTTCATGTAACACTTGCTAGATGTGGAAAGAAATTTCTTCTTGTGTATTTTACTGATTATGATTATGCTTCCCATTGCTATCAAATAAATGTGCTGTGTATTGTCAAAAACATCTGGCTGTCATGGACTGAAAGTTTTCAGCTGACTTTTCTTTTATGTGTATAAGGCATCTATAAAAAGAAAAAGCCATAAAAGGCTGAACAATAATAATAATTATAATAGATGATATAGATTGTAGATTTAGTCTAGTTACTCTGAATATTATGGCTATCAAATTACAACTGTTGTTTTTTTGTAGTCTCCAATAATAATTTTGACCATAGATCCATGGCATACACAAGAATCCTGTCCTTGATAAGCCATTTTTAGATAATCTGCGATTAATGTAATCGTTGTTTAGTTATCAAGCATGTATAAGGCTTATCTTTCTGGAATTTTCTTCTGTTTTTCTTCTAATTCATTTATATTTTTACAAGAAATATATGTTGTTTTGAATTTAATAGAACTACATGCGCAAATTCTAGCCAAGAATGTGTGGCAAACATCTTATAGGCCAATTTTCTCCTTCAAAACATGCCAAGAAAATATATAGCTTGCTTTTCTGATTAGACCAATGGGAATTGTATTTAAACTGTGTTATCACATTGATCTATAAATATAGATTATTATATATCTACATCACAATTAATGCCAAATAAGCGTTGAAACCATCTCTAGACCACTATAGTAATCGCGTCCCAGATGAAAAAAGTTGTGAAATTATTGTAAATTAGCTTGTATTATACGTTCTAGCAATGGTGACGAGTTGTGAAAGGTAGTAACAGCGTCAATACAGCATAGCAAGTTGTTTTGCAAAAAACTGTTTACTCATGAGATCATGCCACAAGTGTGTCTGGTGTTAATTAGCCTCCTCAGGAAGGAGTAATGCTTCGGGAAGGCTATTGTTTTTACCTGTTTTCTTATTCATGTTGTTGTTGTTGTTGCTGTTGTTGTTGTTGTTGCTGTTGTTAAAACAGTTTGTTAAAACAGTAACTGAAGTTTATTAATTTTGATTGGTTTCAAGCGCGCTCTTTTCAATTTTTCAGAGAAAAATCACACTTTGCAGAAGCTATTATTCCTGTCTCTTATACACATCTAGATGTGTATAAGAGACAGGCTGTGTATTGTCAAAAACATCTGGCTGTCATGGACTGAAAGTTTTCAGCTGACTTTTCTTTTATGTGTATAAGGCATCTATAAAAAGAAAAAGCCATAAAAGGCTGAACAATAATAATAATTATAATAGATGATATAGATTGTAGATTTAGTCTAGTTACTCTGAATATTATGGCTATCAAATTACAACTGTTGTTTTTTTGTAGTCTCCAATAATAATTTTGACCATAGATCCATGGCATACACAAGAATCCTGTCCTTGATAAGCCATTTTTAGATAATCTGCGATTAATGTAATCGTTGTTTAGTTAGTTGTTAAAATAGTTTGTTAAAACAGTAACTGAAGTTTATTAATTTTGACTGGTTTCAAGCGCGCTCTTTTCAATTTTTCGGAGAAAACTCACACTTTGCAGAAGCTATTATTCTTTGTGTTACTGCATAGCATACAAGGAGCATTTCTAGTTTACTTAAAACATGGCATTTTTATTTCAAAGGCTTGGCATTCAGATGCTTGGTATTCAGAATTCTGCATCAAAATAACAAAACAATGTGGGGCCCTGGTTTCCCACCCTCCCTCCTCCCCCCTCCCACAACCCTTTTAATTGAGGCAGCTTATTATTGTATATTCAATTTTCTTCGAAAATGTAATATTAACATCATCATATACAGTACCTCCATGCTATTATCAATCTTTAAAATAATTCATTCTTTTTTGAAAATTTAATGTTGTTTTAATATCATTTATATACCTCCCTGCTATTTTGGATCTTTAAAATCATTCATGTGAATTATTTTCCATCTCTGTTGTTGATACGGAGTGAAAGCAACAAGTAGTGTTTGTCTTGTATACTAGACAGTAATAATAATATGTTTGGGTTAACAGCGCTTTGCTTCTAAGTGCTCTTCATTATCTTCCATCCTTGGATGAAACACAGTAAAAACACACTCTTACCCTGGGAAGGATTTCATAATGTTGCAGCTTGTTCAGTGCATTTTATTTCATAACCTTCCAGGTAACCACCTGTATTCTTGGGCTGAGAGAGATAGCCATAGGTAAAGTGTCTTGCCCAATGACACAAGTGAAATGCACAGCAAGGGACTGAACCCTGACCGAAAGGTTGAGAGGCTTGTGTTAAATTGCATTATATTAAATTGTTTGGTAGATAGATGCTTAAGAACTAGACATTCTTCATGATTTGATCATGGACCTATTCTGATAGTGTTATAAATGATCATATACAAAATTGTGAGGCATTCCAATATGTTTTAGGTTTACAAGGTATACTGGAAAATGATAATGTAGCCTGTAATGTAAGTAATAAATTAGGTTTAATATTTTCTAATACTAACATTATTGACAGTTTGTAAGGGTCTATACTATTGATTGAAGAAGCATTTGCTATACATAGGCTACACCCATTGCTTAACAATGGGCTAAAAGCTTCAAAGGAGCTTTCTTTGTTTTTGTAGGCAACTTTGATCAGTAGGGGAAGGATTTGATCAGTAGGGTAAGGATTTGATCAGTAGGGTAAGAATGCTTTGATCTTTAGTTTATTCATAGCTATGTCACCTACTAGGGGTAATGTTTTGATTGGTAAAACACTTTTGGTGCTTGAGCATATAAGCTATAATAATAATAAACTTGCAAATATGGATATTTTTTCATTCCTGATGATGACATAATTAATGTCGAAATATTGAATCCCGACACGATGGCGTGCATTTCTATACTTGTTTGGTGTATCATCTCTGTTTCTCTCTTCCAAATGATTTAAATATTTTTTTTAGTCTTTGTAGTGTTAATTTTTCCTTACGCCTGCTTCATTTTAAGCCTGTTTTATGTTTTTTTTTTTTTTTTTTTTTTTTTTTTTTTTCATTTTCATTACTTTATCAGATCAAAATGTCTTCAATGCCTTAAAATCATATTGTATATTGTTTGGTGTATCATCTCTGTTTCTCTCTTCCAAATGATTTAAATATTTTTTTAGTCTTTGTAGTGTTAATATTTCCTTAAGCCTGCTTCATTTTTAAGCCTGCTTTAGTTTTTTTCTCCTTTTTTTTTCATTTTCACTTCTCATTTACATACTTGAGGACATCAATATAATATATATTTTTTTTATCCATTTTATAAATTTTTTTAAATTTTTTCCCCAAATTTAGGGCAGGGCCATTTTAAGGAGTAGACCATCACATTATGCCCTTAAAATGATGAAGAAACAGGCCCTTTTCCCCCAACTTTGTAGGGGTGATGGGCCCAAAGAAGTCTTATCTAGGGTCTTAAAGCCTCTAATTAGAATCAGTAAAAATTTCCTTAACAAATATCAGATGTATAATAATTTTGCTTCCTATGTTTTTCTATAGAGACCCTTACATTTTTTTTAAAACTTTTTTTTTTTGTAAATCTGCTGTTAAAACTATTTTTTTCTCTGTCTTATTGGAAGGTGATGTTATAGTCATTTGATTCCTTTAAGTAGCCAAAAATTTTGTTATTTTAAATGTGAAATTTTTTTCCCCTTGAACCCGAAAAGTCGAAAAACAGGCCCTGCACTTACGGTACAATAAACCTAAGGGCCGATATTCCGTCTTTCCAGATCAGGTGATCTAATTTGGGGTAATCACTTGACTGTTATGGGTCATAGTTTGCGGCTTCGTAACATTTTCACTAACAAAAATGTATTTATCTTTCTTCATTTTGAAAATGAATGCTGATAAGGCTTTGCAATTACTTTTGTACGATTCCCTAGAAGATATTAATGGCAATGATTATACTGAACGCGACTTAGATATCGAAAGTGAGATAAAAAGCATAGTTTCTAGTACTAGGCCTAGCCCTTCTTCAGATGAATATGATAGCTGCAGGCCTAGGTGTGCAGGTCGGTAATACCAGTAGCAGTAGTAATCATATATGATTTGTTTTCAAATATGGATAATTTCTCCAAATAACTCAGGGTCAGCATGATGTAAGTTCAAAGATGTAAGTTCAAAGGGTTAAAACAAACGGTAATCAATGATGAGCTAAAAATAACTTTAGACCCAGGAAATAATAATAATAATGTTGTATTTATATAGTGCATATTGCACATTGCCCCTATGCGCTTTACAGAGAAATAATATAACAAATAACAATAAAATAGTAACAATAAAATAAAATAAAAATAATCATAATAACAATAACAATGAGACTAAACTACTACTATTCCTTAAACTAATTAGTGGTTGGCCGTTAACTCTGAGGAGCTCATCTTCAACTTCAAAAATAAATGTGCATAATATGAATAGGCCTACAGATCATTTTGTACATTCATTTAAATTGTACTGTGCTTTTACCTACCCTTTTCTGATAAACTACTCCTATTCCTTAAACTAATTAATTGTTGGCCGTTGACTCCGAGGAGCTCATCCGCCCTTTGTTCAGCTATTGGTTTTTCTTGCTGCTGGGTGACCATAAACATCCTCCCCTCAGCAGCCACTAAGACATTTCAGAGGGTTGTCAGTTTAGTCGCCGACGCTTCGACTGGATGGAGTTTAATGTCGTACCCAGGACGTCCCTATCTACCTTAAGCTATGCTTAACTACTCTTAAATACAGAACTACTCTTAAATACAGGAAAGGGTAAAAGTCGAAGGTTAATAGGGAAGTCTTTAAAATTGGCTTTAGGCTTTAATAATAGATATTACATAAGTGATGTATTTATAGATGGAAGTAATAGTAATGTAGCTTGCAAGGCTTAACATGTTAGAAAAAAAAAAAAAAATATGATTTGTAGGTGAGAATTCAAAGCTCTTAAACTATTTCTAATTTAGGGTCAGATGTATGAGATATAAGAACTCAATATCAATCTAATTGAATAAGGCATATGTTAATCCTCTTCTCCATAAATCAAACACACTACCATTTTCTCTTCCCTTTAAACCAATTTTCAAAGAAGTAGCATTTATGTTGGTCAATTTCTCATGTTTAATCCATTTTTCATAGCAATAAAATTGTAAAATCATAACAGTAATAGTAATATTTTCTTCATAAATCATAAATTTCACACATTGACAAGAAATTAATTTCATGTGAATCAATTTTAATTACCCCAGTCATTGGCACAAAATGTATGGTGATGCATACAATTAGGTTCCTGGGGGAATGTTCCCACAACTTAAACCCCAGAATTCATATTTTGAAACATGTCAACTTAATAAGCCGGTTGAATGCAATTTCTCTGGTCTTACTATGTACTTGATCAATGTAATACCAAAAAAATAGATCCAGTGTGAACATTTTGCACAAAATTCAGCAACATAATCTAGGGGTGCGCGGGGTATGCACATTCTCCCCTAAAAAACCTGCACCCCCAGTTGCCCTTACCCCGATTGAAATTTTTTTATCATGCACAAGTAGATAAATATCACCTCACATCACCTTATTTTGTGAGCTGGCACCCCATTTCAAGACTTTTAACTTGCACTTGGTCGAATTACCGAAGTCACACGTTAAGTTTCTAAGCGTATCATACCTGTCAATCAGAGAATATCAAGGATGTTTTTTACCGAACAGAAAGGGTCAAATGGATGAGCATGCTGTGGTAAACTCCTCTTGATATGTGCAATTAAACATTTCATCACACATTTGTGTGAACAACGTTCCAAATGCATGTTTTAGTACTTAAACATTTTTCTGAATTTTGTGATTGCGTATTTGAACAGAAGATTTGTCGGGTGAATAGTACATGAGATTTTACCTAAGGATTTTCGTTATGTAGACAGGGATCCCAAGTTTCCCGCAACTTGCAGGAGTCTCCAGGAAGTCAGGAAGGCCTCCCGTGAGCAAGCAAGTATCTCCTCTCGGAAAATAACCCATCTACCGCAAATTCATGATATTTGTATTTTTTTTACCAGTTTTAAATACTGTACAGTATTATACAATTGTCTCCCAGAAGACAGTGTCAATGAGTATCACCATCCATGACAGAATATAATTAAATGTCTGTTAAGAAAAAGATCTCCCGGATGTGGATTCTTCCACCTTGGGACCCCTGTGTATATGTTTCTTTTTTAGTTCCAGTTTGTTTTATGTTTCCATCTCTAGCGCCTTGAGAATTTTTCTTAGTGGATACTGGTATGTGTGCAAAATAAACCGTATTCATTATTATTCTCATTATTATAATATTATTATTATGTAGCAAAGCCAATTTCTACTATCTGTTGTATCAAAAGTCATTACTGAAATGTTTATACAGTGTGCATTATCTATAACTTCATGTGGTGGTGTTGTGGTACTGGTGATGGTAGCTGTCATAGTGAATGTGGTGGTGGTGGTGTAGGTGATAGTATTGGTGATGATGATGGAAGTGATCGTAGTGGTGGTGGTGGTGATTGTGATGGTAGTGTGATGGTGATGGTAGTGGTGATGATGATGGTAGTGGTGATAGTGATGATGGTAGTGGTGGTGGTGGATGTGGTGGTAGTGATGATGATGGTAGTAGTGATGATGATGGTAGTGGTGATAGTGATGGTAGTGGTGGTGATGATAGTGGTCATGATGATGGTAGTGGTGTTGGTGATGGTAGTGGTGTTGGTGATGATGATGGTAGTGGTGATGGTGATGATGATGGTAGTGGTGATGATGATGGTAGTGGTGATAGTGATGGTAGTGGTGATAGTGATGGTAGTGGTGATGATGGTAGTGGTGGTGATGGTAGTGGTGGTGGTGATGGTAGTGGTGATGATGATGGTAGTGGTGTTGGTGATGATGGTGGTGGTGGTAATGGTGATGATGGTTGTGGTGGTGGTAATGGTGATGATGGTAGTGGTGGTGGTGATGATAGTGATGGTGATGGTAGTGGTGATGATGGTAGTTGTGATGACAATGGTGGTGGTGGTGGTGATGGTAGTGGTGATGATGATGGTAGTGGTGGTGGTGTTGATGATGGTAGTGGTGATTATGAGGATGATGGTGGTGGTGGTGATGATGATTGTGGTGGTGGTAGTGGTGGTGATGATGATGGTAGTGGTGGTGATGATGATGGTAGTGGTGACAGTGATGGTAGTGGTAAGTGACGATGATGGTAGTGGTGGTAGTAATTGTGGTGATGATAGTGATGATGGTTTTTTATTTTTTATTTTTACTTTTTCTAGATTTTATCAGAAATGTTAATTCAGGAGACAATATGAAAATTACAAATTAATTATATTAAAAAGTCCAGCAATGTTCAGTACACATCAACTATAATTTGATGAAGATTACTCTAAAAATATTTTGTAAATAGGTTATTGATCATCCTTCATCTTCTTTTATGAGTGTTTCATTATTGTTTCCCTCAGAAATTTAATTTGAGTTGTGTTAGCTGGCGACGTTTAACGGCTCTGTTCTCAGCCCCTGGCTACATAGCGCTCAGCTTAGCCAATCTTCTCTTCCTCTCTGGCATCGATATGGGTTATTTATATTTCGAGAGGTTGATTATTAAAAGTAAGTATGAATATCAAATTTATATTTTATCGTGATTAAGCTTGCCAAACAAATTAGTAAGCATATAAAAATTTTCAAATTTATTCACAAGATGACGAAATAGAAATGCTTATATGATGATGATAAAGATGATGATGGCAGCAAAAACCAATGATGAAAATATATTGATAATGAGACAATGATAATAATAATTAGATTATTAATTATAAGTTTTTGTCGTGTTTTAACAAAATGTAACTGTTATTGTGCTCTACCTTTATTAAATTTGAAACTTACAGTAGTGCTTGAATAATGCTTGACTAGAGCTGTATCTTGGGGGTTAAGATGCTTGCCGTCCGATCCAAAATTCTAAAAATTCCGGCATTTTTTTTGTTACACCTAAAACGGCTTCAAATTCAAATTAAACGTAATATTGCAATTGAACATATAAGTCAACCCAAAGTCATTCTGTTGGATGTGAAAGGAAAATACAGGTCTCCCTCCAATTAAGGACCAATTTTGGTACCAAGGTTTACATGGTCTTTAGTCTCTGATTAGAATAATAAAGATAAAAGACATGTTAATATGGGTACACAGAAAATTGTCTCAAATTGGAGGTGGTGTTTTATTGGAGTTGTCTTTAATTAGAGGAAAACCTGTGTGATGAAAAACATTAGGGCTTTATTTTGTTGATATATAACCCCCTCAACCAAAGCTACTTTTAAAATGTAAATACCTAGTATAAATGTATAGTCTTTTGTTTAAAATCAACAAGGAAATTTTGATTAGGCCACGGGGACCAGGGCAGCTGCAGTGCAGTGCCTGTCATGGTCAGTACACCAGGAGTAATCATCTATACTTTTCAAATACATTTTGCCCTCCAATTCGAGACTACCTTTGGGACCTGAAAATTTAGGGTGGTCTCGTGGTTCGGTTTCCAATTTTGGATTGGATTGGATTTATTTGAAGGATCCACTAAAGTCTAGAAGAAGACTTATTTCCAGTGGGGTCCTTCTGGTGGGGATTGAACAGTACGGGAGACAATTACCCTACTCTTTTCCGAAGAGTGTACTGCGTTCTTTATTGTGCACATGGGCCATAAATGCACACAGGACCAACGGCTTAAACGTCTCATCTGACAGACTGTGCGCTATTGTAACTTCTCCATGGTTCAGCGCACACACAGTGGCTACCACCACATTAGCCGTCTGAGCTATCTAGAGGGTTAGTTTTGTGTTTAAATGAACTGAAAATTGTTGTTTTGTTCTTTGAAAAAGGGGTCTTGAATTACAGAGGTCTTTAATGGGAGGGTGCACTTTACTGAGGTCTTTTTTGGTGTGTGTTCTATTACAAACATGGAGCAAGTGGCTTAACATCCCTTTAAAAGGATGGAGTAATTAGATCTAAGTGTCTTTCTTAAGGACACTAACAAATACAACAATGGCAGTTTTGAACTATTTCATCTCACACTGAAGTCCAATCCCAATACCACTGTGCAAACTCACCCTTGAAACACCTTTTAGGCCAAATAAAAAAAAATACTAGATTCTTGTCCAATCACGCATCCGTTTTCTCTTTTTTTTGTTTTTTTTCTTCTTTATTTTATGAAATGTATGAAAATGTAGCTAACTCGCATTAGTAAAATTCCTCTCTCGATCGTTCGTAGTTGGGATGCATATGTCTGTTTGTTTTACTTGCTTTCAATGTATCTACTTGTTGAAAGTAGTAGCTGTTCCCCATCCACCATCTTGGATTTGCCATCTCGGAGTTGAAAAAAAAAAGTGCCCTCATTCTCTTTTTTCAAAATATTAGGACGAGAAACTACTTCTGTTTTTTACTTGGCCTTAAGATTCTTATTTTAACGTACAAGGCCTTATTATTCCTCCAACCTTTAAATATTGTTGAACTAATTTTTATAGTATGAACCATCTCCTTGTCGCTGCTCTCCTAAAAAATCATAACATTTCATACATAGTCCCATATTATGGCACTCTCTATGTTTATTGAAAACTCACTACACAAAAATCTTTTAAAATTAATTTAAAAATCTTCTAATAGTACACTCTGAGTGTTAATAACTACGTCATTTTTTGAAATTGACATAATATTTTTTGATTGTTGTTATATTATTTGCTGAAATGCAGGTATACATTTGATACTTAATGTTAGTGACTTTTCTGAGAAAATTTGCTAGAAGGGCAAAATAAAGAGGAATGAACATTTTAAAATGTTTTAGGAGGTTGTAAAAACCTAAAAATATCTAATTCCTTGATTTCTCTAGATTTTCACTCTAGATTCATTGATTTTTATGCCCTTAGATAATGGTGTTTCCCAGAAGGGAAAAGGGAAGAAGAATGAACATTTTAGAATGATTTAGGAGGTTGTAACAGTTGTATGCCTAAAAATATCTAATTCCTTGATTTCTATTGATTTTTACTGAGATAATTGTGTTTCCCCCGAGAACACAAAACATAAATACAGGAATTGCCCAATTTATTGATCTTTACCCCTTAGATAATGGGTTCCCCCCAAGATAGCAGAACTAAACAAGATGGAATTTACCCCAAAAAAATGTCAGCTTTCTTGATTTCTGTTTGTGTTACCTTAACTAAGGGAGGTTTTGCTCCTAGATATGTATGTTGTTGATTTCCCAGCTAATATGATGCAATAAATACAATTGATTATCTGTCAGATGTCTTGTCTTCTCTCTAGTGTTTTATGTTGCATCCTGACATATTCTAATATAGTGGTTCGATAGTCTTAGGATTCTGGTGTACTGATCCTTCTGGGTACCATGCTATAAATAGCTAGCAATTAAATACTGCGTGCATGACTATGTTGAAGTTCAATCCATCTGAACAATCATATGTCTTTAACACAATTATCTGCAATAATATATTCTTAATGAATTTTGTCTAGCTTAATAATTTGTATGTTGATTTGTGTGCTGGTTTTCTAAGCCGACAGTAAATGTATTTACCGTAGTACGTCTCAGCAGTTTATTAGTGTGTTCAAGGTTGGACAATGAGCAACAAATCGTTGTTGCTAAGTTTAGCTCACATTACAAAAGAACACACAATGCAACTTACTGTACATTAGCGTGTAATTACAGTTAATTTTCACAACAGCTAAATACTGTACTTCACTCAAGCTTCAATAATAATAAAGTGATAATACTGTATCAAAACTGTACCTGGTAGGTTCAAACACAAAATGTGCTGAAGATGTAAAATTGTTTGAATTTTTTTGACCTTTGACTTAGTCATGTGCACTTGAAAGTATCAGATGGTTTTAACTTGGAGGTCAGGGTTCAATCTTGTGCTGTGCTTTTCAGTGGTGTTCTTTTTAATCAAGGTACTGTATGTAGGAGTGGTTTGGCGCAGTGGTTGTGGTTCTGCTTCTCAACCTTAAGGTCGCAGGTTCAATCCCTCGCTGTAAATTTCGCTTGTGTCCTTAGGCAAGGCATTCTGTCTACAGTTGACTTTCTCCACCCAATAGTACAAGTGGGTACCTGGTAGGTTCAAACACAAAATGTGCTCATACAGCTGCAACATCATGGAATTCTCCCTTCGGTGCTGAGTGTGTGTTCAATATGTGCTTGATCCAGTGGGGAGGGTGGAGGGTGGGGTGGTAATAATGTAAAGCGCTCAGAGGCCTTGTTAGCATGAAGCACTATATAAGTCTAACATATTATTATTATTATTATTATCGTTATTATTATTCTCGTTATTATTATTTTATTCACATTTTGACTCCACCCAGTGATGTACCTTGTATAGAATGTGATTAATAATAATACTGATTACTGCAGTAGCTACAACGTAATGGAATACATTTACCGGGGAGCTGAGTATGTATTGCTTAATGTGAACCGCCTCAAGGCTTTTGCAAATGCCATACAAGACTGACTATTATTATTATTATTATTATATTTGATAAATAGACTGGGAATGATAATGTGAAGGTTATATGAGCCTTGACTTGATAATGTTGCAGGGTGGTACACTGTTTGTGTCATTGGGAGTGGAGAAGTTTCTTCAACTCCTAAGGCAAGCATTTAACCACAAAGTTTTTGTCTGTTGTCAAATGTTTTTTTTTATATTTTTTTTATTTTATTATGTTATTCTTACTGTTATTATTGTTTTTATTATTATTGTAATATTTATATTTGCTTTATTATTTGTGTCATTTTGTTGTGTTATTATTATTGTTTATTTTTTATATTTTTATATTTACATTTGTTTTATTATCATTATCGTACCACTTCAGGCAAATTTACATGCTTAATTTTTTTGTCTAAAAATTGCGTAACATTTGGCCAAATTTGTGTGAAGCATAGATCACCATTTTACTGTTTATTGCGTTTCTTGTCGAAAGATATTGCTGTATTAGATTACATATAAAAAAACCACAAAATTAATCTATCAGAATGAAAAAATAACGCTAATTTTTTGATGACGTAAGCTACTGTTCCAAGGCAGGACAATGTAACTTAACAAAAATATAAAAGCAGTTACGTTGTCCTGCCATGGGACGGCCGATAGCCTTCTTATCCCCAACAATTATCCCTTGTTGGTCCCCCAGTCCCGGTTTCCCATCACTTGCAAATTGAGTACCAGGACTGCCCAACGTTCGAACTGTGCTGCCGCCTATGATAATTACTCATATGTTTCTTCATTGCAGGTTTTCCAACCGGACCACTGGTGATGTTATTTCTTTACTACTGTATGGTCCAACTTATCTTGGAATGCCACAGAACATGGGGTAAAAAATACCTGTGTGAAAAGGCTTACCTTTGACCTCTGTAACAATCCCTAGAGCAGGAGACACAGAAGGGATGACGTGAAGACTATTAAACAGTATTAGTATTGTTGTTATTATTATTATTATTATCATTATCAGACATCATTGTTATATATAAGGCCAATCATAATTGTCATATTCTTTCATTCTTCTGATGGTGATCAGATTCAGCTCACAAAACACAAGACAATAAACCATTGGTTTTTCTCATTACCCATTTTTTTACTCCTTTGTTTACCTAAAGTCTTATTTTTTTTGTTTAAAAGTGATTATGTAAACCTTCACAAATTATTTAATTTCATTTAATAATAATAAATTGCAATAGTCTATGAGATCAAATTTTTTATATTGTTCTTCCTCATAGTCTTTTTGTTTCTCAACTTCTTTTAATGAGTGGTGTTTTTAGATTTTTCTTTTCATTGAGATGCTATAATTTGTATTATGGACAGGTTAGACCATTAATATTAAAGTATGACCAATGCATTAATCTATTTCATTAATTCATTATTTTTTGAATAATGTAAAAGTTCTATTTTTAGTTAATAGTGTGAAGTAGCAGGAATATGCATATTAATTTCAGTTGTCTACCTGTGATCAGGTGCATAATAAAATATATACGGACAAAGGTGCTGTTTAGATATCCTAGCCTGCCCTCAATACTCTTCCTTTATAGCAGTAACTTGTTTTAATACTCATCCACATTGAAGACTTCTTCTTTTTTTTTTTTTGTATATTTGTAGACACAAATTTTGAAATAAAGAGAAATTGAATTAAATATTTATTTGCTTTCATTTCTTAGATCTAACCATTATAAGTGTACTGTATTTATCATAGTAAATCTAACGTTTGCTTGGCATAGAAAAATGTATGGGAGTGTAACCATATGTGTATTACTTAGGATGCCTACGTTGTAGAGATTATATTAAATAGTCGATACACATGAACTCTTTGCACATAAAATAATTAATTGTATTACGTGACTCAAAGAAATTATAGGACAGTCAATATATCACATTACGACAAAAAACTGTTGTATGCCAATATGTAGTCATGGGGTGCCAATAATATGGTCGTGATGTGATGTCATTATGACCAACTTTTGGTAAGTCACATTTGGTAGCCTGGACGGGGTTTTAGATTTTGATAGCGTGGAGCCTCTGTGATCCACCAAAACAACCACATCTTGGCCATTAGCAAAAGCGGCAACTTCCATTTTGGCAACATTATTTCTGCATTAAGAGGCATTTATTTTAATGAGCACTCCCAAAAAATTGATGTATGTATTCGCTACCTCTTATTCAAACTGCGCACATTCTCTTTTTTTATGAGTTCCAACAAGATTTTCATCAATGATGGTGTCATCAGAACGCTGGACCACACGTAGAGGAAGACTTGCAAAGAACATATAATAATTATGGGAGAACAGCACTCTGTACGGAATAGCCCCCGCCCCTCCCCTTAGCTTAACATGTTTAAAGAATAATAATGTAACTCTTATATACTGCATTCCATACACTCATTGCACTTAACAATGGAAAGAAAATGGATGAACTTTAAAATTTATTAAATTTTGAGAAACATTTACTACCTGTCGAAGATTCAAATGTCAAAACCTCTTTTTTTATAGTCTCATCACCGAGATTACATATCTAATCATTTAACTCCATTATTCTCCCAGGTCGTGATTCACTTACGTCTGACAATAAATTACATCTAAAGGTCAACTAGAATGGAGGGGTCCTACGGGAATCTTTTTTTTTTTTTTCTCCGCAGCCAATCAGTGGAACGGATCACCTGTCAATCTTAAGAGATCACTGATTCTGACAGCCTTTAAGTCTGTACTTAAAATAATTTTATTTTGAAATGTCGGTTACGTGCTGCGATGAGTCAGCACGCCATGAGCATAATTATTGTATGAATATCTGTACATCATAGGTTTTTGTACTTATTACTGTATACAATAACTACATCTTTGTTATTAGTTTATTTCTATGCATGTTTTTAATGTAAACATGCTGTAAAGTATTGCATGATTGGCTGCTATGCCTCTTAGAACCTACTAAAGCTCTGTTAACGCTATCAAATTTTCTTAACAAAAAACTGTTGTATGCCCATATATAGTCATGATGTGCCTATATATGGTCATGGTGTGATGTCATCATGACCATATTTAGGCATGTCGCATGTTTTTGTCAAACAAAATTTGATTGTTTGGACAGAGATATATATCTCGGTATCTTTATTCAAATTTTTTATAAAAAATAAAGTCTAGTTGGCAAAATAAAGTTCCTTAGCAGCTAAAAGCTTAATTGGGAACACTCTTCACAAGCAGCCAGAGAGGAAATATATATGCCTACCTACCACAGGAATGTATTAAAATAAAAAGTCAAAGATACCTTTATTCATCGGTGCTTTATCCTGATACATCATCCAATACAGATATAAAATCATCAAATGCCCAAATGTATATGGAACGTCAACAGCAAGAAACAACCGTACGCTATGATTGATAAATTAAATTAAAAGAAGTGATGATTTAATTAAATATTTATCTGATAACAAATTTGAAGCATGTCATTACACTTGTTATTCTAATGTTTAATCCCATGGATTCTGCCAATGCCTGTTTCATCTGGTTTCAAAAATACACTTTTGATCTATTATTTGTCTCACTAAGCATTATACTGTATCTATGTTACGTGACATTTTATGCACCAAAGTGCACATAGCTTGTTTTTTTTTTTTTGTACTTTCCTTACTAGAATGTTACAACAAATTGAAATATTTGGTAGTACTCTTTGAATAAATTTGTTCATGAAATGATGATAAAAATAAAATATAAATAAAGTTATTCTAAAATTCAAGATAGATAAACCAAACCTGTGATATATGAAATTCTTCTTGCCTGCCTATTTGAAATTTAAAACATTGAAAGAAAAAAAACCACAGAAGTTAAGTGTTATTTTCTGTGAAATTTTACTATAAATAATAATAATAATAATAATAACAATTTACATTTATATAGTACATATTGCACAGTGCCTCTATGTGCTTTACATCAAATTAATATATATATATATATATATATATATAATATATATATATATAATGAAATACTGTATATATATATATATATGTAATATATATATATATATATATATAATACTGTATCTTTATACAAAGGTTAATGAAGAAATTTGACATTAACTTTTATCAATTCTTATATGAAATTAATAGTAAAGCCAAGTTTTTCTGAAAATTTCTAAACTGTTGCTACAGTGTTTTCAGTTCTTCATACCTAGGGCTGGGGACTCACTGCGTCGTAGGACGAATCCAATTCCACTCTCTGTGAGCGATAGGCGACGCAACGCCGTCTGCAGATTGTCGTTAGCAGTCTGAACGGCGGATCGTCATTAAAAATAATCCGTTGCGTGCGCGTCGTCGCGTTGCGTTCTTTATAGGATCGCTTCGGCCGGCGACCGTCGCAGTGAGTAACCGGCTTTAGTCCTTGTGAATTATCTAGTATTCATTACGTATAACTTTAGAAAAAATGTGTCCACAGGGTCTGTGGTTTGAAGCCTGTGGGAACAATCTGTTTTATCAAAATAATTTTCTTTCATTCCAAAATGACAATTTATAATATGATTTATATGTGATTTAGGCCTATATATTATTCATTGCGTGTTATGTAATACTTTTGAGTTAAAAGTGTCTTACTGAGGAAATCAAATCACTTGGCATCATTGTTTATTTGGTCGAGCAGCATTCGGAATGACTTTGCTTCGAATCCTCCAATTAAAGACCGCTTTCTTTGGTCACAGATAAATGTCTTTTTTCTTTATTATTCTACTTAAAGACCAAAGTTGCTAACGACTATAGAAACCCCGGTCCCAAAAGTGGTCTTTTATTGGAGAGAGACCTGTATTATCTTTATAAACAGCAATTGAGGGTTGTCATTTCTTTCTATCTACCATTGTATTCAGGTGCCTATAACAAACCTGTTATCATTATTACTGTTCGGAAAGAAATGAGGCGTATGGTCACACAGGGAGATGGAATGCATCCGGTCGTAGGGTTATAAGTGTTTTATGTCAGTGAGTTATTCACAACTTGGAGCATACAATTTAATTCGTGGGGTAATTTAATGACATTTAAGTGAGAAGCGCATTCAACGATCAGTATAATGCGTTATTTATTCATTAATACTACTCATAGAGGAAACATTTTACTCTCCAGGGTAACGTAATCAATGAACCTAATAGTAATCAACGCACTGTAAAACCCATCTTCAACACACAAAAATGATAATACAAATAGGATGAGAAAGATATTTGTCGGTATGAAATGATGCGTGCCTTGTGGTCCATACTTAATGCTATATCGGCCTCTTGGGCCAATTCAAGGGTAACCATCTACTTACATTTTTTGTTTACATTTCTTCATGTTTGTAATACGGTATTTATCCTCTACTTATGGGCGCAGATAAGTAGGTACGGAGAGAGAGTGAGACGCCCTCTCAAACGCATCGTTTTAATGGCACTTCCCCCCACCCGCTTTCTCAACTTTATATTTTAATATTCAAGAATGCCCTCGGAATTGTTGAAATAACCTTTATTGGGCGAGAACAGAAAGCGATTTTCCGTGAGCAATGATTTTTTGTAACTCTCCTGTGT
The DNA here is from genome assembly GCF_011630105.1 of Anneissia japonica. NCBI lineage: Eukaryota > Metazoa > Echinodermata > Crinoidea > Comatulida > Comatulidae > Anneissia > Anneissia japonica. The sequence continues at coordinate 994,709 of NW_022745982.1, forward strand.
GTGCTTTCTATGCGAAGAAATACATATACTGTAGTACTAATGATAAGCTGTAATCATTAATATTATATATACGTTTATAATGAAATGGGCTAATGTTGTTGATATAGAAAATGATGATGATTGCATCGACTTGCATTTATGAATATTACATGTTTGACATTGTGCACTGACCTTGAAATTATATTGATAGATGAGCTATGCTGTCTTATAAAGAAGTCGTGTGGATGTACCTTTTCTCTCCCCTTCGCAAGTCCCATAATAAGACTTTATTGAAGCATCAACTTATTAATGGATAAACCCTCTGTAATAAATAGGCCTATAGTATTTTTTAACGGAAGATTGTGTCAATTTTTACAACCCGTTCTTTTCAGCATAGATAAATCTAATTTACTTTCGCTTAATGATTGTGTTTTTTTATTAAGCACTTCCTTGTTTATTGAATGAAGATATAGGCCTACTTACCACAAAAATGATTTTTTTTAAAAACATAAAAATCATAATAACAATAACAACTGGACTTACTATGTCTGTAAAAACAAAATATAGGGTTTTTCCTCATTGCTATAATGAGAAGTGATGTTGAAATTATTTAAAAAAAAAAGAAATTAAAATTTTAGCATAAAAATAATGACATACGGAAAACAAAAATGAAATCATACAAAAAATTATGAAGAGGATCATGAAGTTAAAACACATGAAAACCAATTCGACGTCAGGGAAACTATGACTGCTAATAATATGTAGAATGATGTGATAATGTGATATGCACATCGTTGGTGTATGGCCTTTGCTTAGACAATGTTTGAAAAAGATTCAAATACGGAAAGTGACCAAAGTGCCGTTAAGGAAAACAGTGTGCCAAAAATAATTGAAAAAGTAAAATAGAGAAACGGGATGGAAGAAGAAAAGTAAATTAAAATACAAAAACAACGGTATACCTCCATGGGGAAACTAACTTAAAGATTGCATTAGTGATAGCGAGGGTGATATCGAGACTTGCATTGTGCGCTATATGAGCCGATCCTGCGTAGGCCAGTGCATTTTTAGTTCATAGCGATTCAGTGATTGAAAGCAAAAATTCTTCATGCATATCACCGTAATTTTGCATTTAATCTAGCTGCAGCCGGTTTAAACCCTTTAGAAAATGGTCCACATATCCACACTCTAGGTAAAAACTGTATTACTCCAAGGACATATCCTACTTTATAGAGCAGCCACCGATTAAATGTTATTCAAAAGAAAACATTGTGCCGTTTCTTTCTTGTGTGAATACTCACCCTTTTTCATCCCTGTATATCTAACTTTAATTCTTGATCCTCCAGCATCGGTAGTGAAAACATTTTAAGAAATCTTGCCTTCAGTGTTTACTCTACGGTTTATTTCTGTCGTCGGAGATTGCCATCAAAACATTGCTAACACATTTCCCCCAAACGGCTAGGCGCCTGTACTCCCAGCGGGGCTCTTGGCAACACAAATTCGCCCATTCGGTGGTAGGGTAATCCTCTAGTGTTTTGTTAGTAGCAGCCAAATTTGCATGATCTAGAAATTGACGTTTGAAGATTGGTTTACCTACTTAATATAAGGCATTCTGAGGTAAACTTTGAAAAGAGTGACGTAAGCCATCGTGATTCAGCAGTGTTCTGATTTATTGGTTTTGAAATTATGTTAGTGTACTTATAAAATGCGTCTTTAAAAACTTTGAAATTCGAAATAAGAGTTATAGGCCTACGTAGATTGTGACATCTCTAAATCAAAAAAGAAAAAATTTATAATATGAAATTATTTGTTATCTGAGCTTAACTTAAAATTCTTATAAATCGTCTTCAAACACATTTCTGGATCACGAACTAAGAGGACGGGGTTCTTAGCTCTTCGCCTTGACCTCACATGGAGGCAAAGACAACCAAAGCCAAGAGTGTTGGACTCTGCTCTTCCTCCTTCTACCGTTTACCATATTTAGAGTACAGATCTCTGCCAATACGGTACACCTAAACGAGTAAATTTCTAGGCATATCTTCCTTAGAGGTACATATAATACCGTAAAACCTCGAATTGAAGCCCCGAGAAGAAGCCCATCTCGAATTGAAGCTCCGCCTCTTATTAAGTTTACAAAATTACATCGAAAAGAAGCCCATGGGTTTCTTTTCAAAGAAAGTATAGGTTTCTTTTCGAGATAGTACAGTACCTTACACTGTAGATGAATTTCCTCAAAGAAACGAAATAAATTAAAATTTCATGAATGAAACGAAATAAATTAAAAACACACTTGGTTTATATAGTAGTTTAGATAATTTAATGCCGGTTATTACACTCCATGATACAGACTGGCGTTACGGTGGCCCTATTTATTGTTTTATAGTACTGGTACTAATTCCCAAAATTTACAGCATTCATTTTGAAAAGAAGCCGCTTCAATTCGAGGTTTTACGGTAGTAAAGTAGGAAAAAATACCGTATAACATTATTATAGTTCTTGATGTAGACTTTTCTTAACTTGTGTTGATAATAATTTAAGTAATGTCAGCTTGTTTTGTTGTATAACGATATATTCGAAATTTGAATACAATGTTCATACCGTGAATAGGCCTACATTACAATCTGAGAAGGTTACCGTATCTTCCCCAGTGCCTATTTCATTACCTGTACTGCATGCATCAAAATTATCACTTCTAATTTTTGATTGTTTACCAAGCCGACGCAGAAATTAACACAATACATTGTCTTGAATTACAAACACGCGTGGTGGTTCCTCGTAGCATCGCGATAAATGTTCGTGTTGTCACGTTTACGCAGATTCACGTTGTATCACTAATAATCAGGTTCGTATGAACCAGTTTTAATAGGAAAAGTTGAAAGATATAGAATTGATATAAAATATTTAATTACAATAGTGTTTAAAAGTAAGTTCTTACTGATTGACAGTTTAATATAAGTGCTTAAATTGATTACGAGCCAATTTTTCTAAAGTGTTTGGCAACAATTTTGGGAACGTATTTCTAAACTGGGAGGGAGAGGGTAGTTAATATTAAGTTTAGCCGCTCTCTTGGTCCCGGAGAACATCTGCCCATCGTAAGATTTTAAATTCTTTGAAGTTATTGTCCTAAAACGGAAAGGCCCACTGATTAATCTCATATAAGATAGTATTAGTACTCCAAGTATCGAAATGAACGCCTTCGTGTCGGAATTCAATATTTCGACATTAATTACCGGTATGTCATCATCATCGACTATATCATAGACTTAGCCTAGAGAAAGTTTGTATTATGACCCCTTTGTTACGCTCTCACCCCTTCTTCCCCCCACCCAAGTTTATACAATAGAATAAAGGAAAGTTTTCATTTATATGTTCGTTTGCTGCAATTGAGTTTATTTTTTCATTCTAAATTTTAATTTACTTATTTAAATACACAAAGTATGCAAATCAAACATTTTATTATTTTTTTTTATAGTTTATCTATATCTATCTATCGCAACATTAAACATACTACGGTACTCGTTAGAAATTTTCGTTTATGATCCTAATTTTATTTATTTTATTCTGGTTTATTATTAAAACATTTTGATTTTGCAGCACAGGCTGAATTGCATCAAAATTTACATCGGTATCAAAAATATATTGTGTATTGTTTTTGTTGCACTTCTCATTGAGAATGGTACCTCTGCTATAAGAGAGACAGTTAAGTTATTATTTTAATAATAATAATAATAATAATAATAATAATTATTATTATTATTATGTACAGGTTGCTCCAACAAATGGCAACAAAGCAGCAGAGACAGTGAAGAAAACAAATTAAGCTTTCTGTTTTGATTTAATTTAACACGTATGCGTTACGTCAAAACCTCGTCTAAATTTCCCATGTGGGGACCAAGATAAACTCAGAAAATGAAATCACGTGTAATATATCATATTGACTTAAGACATTAATTTAGACACTGCATAATTTGTGATGAAATTGCACACCTAAAAGAGAAATCTCGAGATAAAAATTAAGAAAAATGATGTTTAAAAAAAAAAAAAAAATCGATTTGTAATCGCAATTGTGTTTAATTCTTATGAAGCATTTTCTTTTAATATTAACTATTTATATATCGTCTGTCATAAATTATGGAAAAATGACGAACATTGAATATCAATTAATTATTAACTGTGGTGATGGCAACATTTTCCCGACGAAGGAGCGTTTTCGATGGGAGCGTAATGGGGCGGGACTATGGGCCACCTAGAGCACATTGAAGGGGATCCACATGACAAAGCCTCTGAAGCTCGAACGGTTACTTTTAAATAATCCAAAAATTATTCTGTAAATATTCTGAGATTTATTTTCTGCCCAACGTTTGGTTTTTTACCCGATTGGGGTGGGTGGACAACTCTCTCTGACCACTGCCCCCAACGATCGAAAAATTATGTTTTTGCACTAATTTGCAGCACAATGCTTCGAGGCAAAATGTTAGGAAGGTATGTCTACAGTATTAGCTGTATGCGTCCATTACTATTGACAAGGGATGTTTTTCTTTTTAATTGAATGCTTATAATTTAAATATACAAGGTACCAATCCAAATCGATCTAATAATAATGTTTTAGCTCATACCAGACGGTTATTTCTAAACTATCAAAAAAGTGTATATTTATAAATTGTTTTCACACAACTGAAAAAGGAACTTTTCATTGAAAGGCTGTCTCTTATACACATCTAGATGTGTATAAGAGACAGGGTTCTGAAAAATCCCATTTCTATAATTAACCGTAGAGTAGTGGTTTTAACTTTCATATTTTATCGCTGGGGATTATTTACTACGCAAGCAAGATGTGTCGGTTGTTGGTAAACGATATGTCTGGGTGTCAAATGCCATTTCAAGAGCCAATATCTTTAATGAATATTCTAAAGTTGTGAATGACAATTTGTTTTGAATTCCAGTAAAATTTTAAGTAGGACGGTCCTCTTATTCAATTGGTTCTCTAGCGTATCTAGATCTAAATTTAATTTATTTAATTGAAGCTACGGCTTCGATGGCACTCGCCAAGATGTGAGTTCAGAACAGCATGATAGGCCTACTGTGTTTAAACCATTCGTTTACGAAAAGAAAATACAGTCCAGGTCACAACAATTCACATAACAGTAATTAATAAAATGATAAAAATATTGAACGAGATATTACAATACCTTCCAGTATTATCTAATTCTAATTGGAAATGCCTTAAACTGACAAAACAGTTGGCCCACTTAAAGATTTAACTAATGATTACAGTTTAACTAATAGTTATGCCACCACAAGTTAGATAAAGATAATGATGGTCTACACATATAACTCAACATTTGTAAAGTAACTAAGATAGCGATGGAAGCAGAAACAATAAATTTATCAAATAAATTAGAATTAAACCTAGAACATGTTTATGATTTTTAGCAATCTGTTTGACAAAATTGCTACAACAGTATTGTCTGTCTGTGAATTTGTTACAAAGAGAAGCACTCTCCTTGTTGGAATTATGCGCACTTTAAAAAAAAAATCAAGAAGATGCAAGAAAGCCAATTTGGACTATCTACAGAAGTTTACGCCACATTTATCACAAGACATACCGTAAAATCTCGAATTGAAGCCCAATGGGCTTAATCTCGAGATGAAGCCCATCTTGAATTAAAGCCCCTCCCCCCTCTTTAGTTTGCAAAATTAGCCTCGGAAAGAAGCCCATCTCGAAAAGAAGCTAATGGGGCTCTTTTTAAGATAGCATAGGCTTCTTTTCTAGATAGTACAGTACATGAAATTTGAAAAACAAAAATCGAAAACAAGCTTGGTTTATACAGTAGTTTTGGTGACTTACTGCCCGTTAAATACACTCCATGATACAGATTGATGTTACAGTGGCTTTATTTATTGTTTCATAGTACAAAATCACAAAATTTACAGCATTCATTTTGAAAAGAAGCCCCCTCTTTACTTTGCATTAGTAGCCTCGAAAAGAAGCCCATACAAAGTTGGCAAAAAAAATGCCCAGGCCTTCAATTTGAGGTTTTACGGTATAATCATAGCATTACCGATAGCTAAAGACGGTTTATTGTTGATATTTCAGTTACGAAGTTTGAAATGTTAGGCCTAGTATTATTCATAGCCTCGCCTCCCAAGAGAGCCACTACGAATCAGTAATACCAGGAGCTCTTGATTTATGCAGCATCAATTTTTAATCGGATGGTTTTGTCGTAGGATTATGATATCATTTGTTGCATGCAATATTAAAATTTTTATTAAAAATAGCTTTATCTATCAATAATTGCACATTCGTCTGTTGTCCGTTATGTATTGTATTCTTACCTTTCGATAGACTTACCTCGATTAGCCACGGTCGGTAGTGCGTAGCCACCTCTTGTTTAGCTTGTGTGGAACACGGTATAATTTATTTTATGCCGGTGCATGTACTACAAAATAATGACTAAATACTTTTAAACTAATATGAGGCAAAGGTGGGCGGGTAGTCACTTCCTCCCATACTGAGGGGGAGAAAGTAAACCAGAGTACCGAGGTAGCAACCTACTTTGACATTAGCCCTTGTCCTATAGAAGTCATAAAAGTCGAACCTTGAGCGAGGAGGGCCTCACACAATCGTGTTTTATTCTTAATATGCAGTGCGAATCTGGTACAGTATTTTTTTTGTCCGCTCAGATTGATACAGTACCACAAGCCTGCTTTTTTAACTTTTTGTCCTGCGATTTATGTGACAGTTTTTTGAAGTTCTACTCTAGTAGGCCTACGGTACTGTTCGCCTGCTGCGTTAAGCCTAGACTGATGATATCTTGTTGATCTTACTTTACTCTCAGTCTCGAGAACCAATCCAGTAAAGTAGCTTTTTTCTGGTACAAAAGCGACAGTCTGGTACTGTTCTTTCAGCCTATTTTTGTCTTGTACCTAATGTCTATGTTCTCACACGGCTGCTAACGGTTAGCAGGATCCGGATCCCCCTAACCGTTAGCTGCTGTGCGTCCATACGTGAAAATTCCGATCCGGATACCAAAAATATGATGATCGAATCACTGGCCAATAAGAAACTGGAAATTGTAAACGCGTACGTGTGATTGGTTGATGATAAAAACGCGCTCAACTTGCTAACCGATAACGCTTGCTAACTGTTAGCGATATCCGGATACTGCTAACGGTTAGCGCTAACTGATCGGGCGTTCTCACGCAGGTGCTAACGGTTAGCGCTAACGGTTAGCTCCCGATCCGGATACTAGGGCTCTCGTGAGAACCAGGCTTGTCTACAAGGTGAGAGTGGTGCAGTTCTAGTCTGGTACAGTAGGCCTAGTATTCGTCTTCTGCGTCAGGCTGGGTCTGATGAAGTTTTTAACTCTTAAACTGCAGTACGGATCTGGTACAGTATATTTTGTCCGGATAAGCACAGTCGGTTTGATACAGTACCATATTCCTACTTTTTTTTAAAAACTTTTTGTATATTTGCATTATGCCTACTGTCAGTTTGCTACAGTTTCACTCTATAAGTCCGGTTTAGCACCGTCGGTTTGTTACAGTACCATAATCTTACTTTTTTAAACTTTTGTCTTTTGCTTTATGCCTACTGTAAGTTTGGCATTTCCTGTCTGTTGCTTTAGGCCTTAGTCTGGTAATTCTTGTTTGTGTTGTTTTACTCTCAATAGACAGTATCGATACTAATCCGGTACAGTATAGTGTTCGTCAGTTTTAGCATCACCAGTCAGTACGGGAGGGCACAACATATTCAGAATAGATAAGTGAGAGCGTTAATTTCAATATATGCCTTGATATTTTAAAATTTAGTGGCAAAACGGGGCCATGTGCACCCAATGCCCCCTACTGGATCCGCGCCTGCTGTATGACCGTAAGCTCACTTTTTGTCTAGCCTTCAAGAATGGCGTTAGGCTTGGTCTGGCGATGTCCTGTTCTTCATGTTTCAGTATCCGTCTGCAGTCTTGCAGTACTAATCTGGCAGAGCATTTATCATTTGGTTCAGCACCGCCAGTCTGTTACTATACCGTATATATGTACATTTCATACAACTCTAATCGATTACAGTTCGGTTCATCTGCTGCCTACTGTCAGTCCTGTACGTTCCATGCATGTGTGCTGTGTATGTGTGTGTGTTGGCCTGTTTCTACTGACGAGAACGAACCGTTCATAAAAAACTTTTTTTTAACGGTTCTTTGTGGCAGTAGAAACTGGTTGAAGTTTCAAAGAATGATTCTTACTATTGACACAGTGCTGTCTCTCTGATTTTGCTAATACTGAATATGATTGTTGTAATAATTTGGTACTTAATGTTCAGGACATTTTACGTCTACGACACACCGCGACAACATCGTTCACTGGCTCTTTTCAATGTCGTTCATCATTTCTGTTCGTTTGTGATTGTTCTAGCAGCGAAAACAAAATGTTAAAGCAAATATTACTCACACGTGTTTTGTCTTCTAATAAGCACTAAAAATTAATGTTCTCGCATAATGTTTCGAAAAAAAAAGATGCAATTCAAGGTCGGGTTGTCTTTTTACCATGTAACTATTCTCATTCGATCGTAGTTCGTTCATTTAAGTAATGATCATCACAATTGTTGGAAACTGTTTAAGATCGTCAATAAGTCGATAATATTTGAATTGAGTTGTGGTGAGTTTCTTATATCTGCCGCAGTCCCCGCGGGAAGGAGCACAGCTCTTATTGGTTGAATAGCTATATTAATTATGTCATTGGGTTATAATGGGTTTTTTTTTCATCACAAACAATGAAAGTAAAATTACTTTCGTGAAGATTACGTGTCTAGCATAATTTTATTCTTTGCTTTGATTGATAACTTTTTTCAACAAAAATCGTTTGCATTTAAAATCTGATACACGATGTTGATGAATAACGTCCCTGAAACGTGAACATTTGCTTGCTCCGAACTCGACGATCTTGAAGATGGCATTCCTCCCGAGACGGCGATTAAATTTCCCCGATACGATAATTTAACAGACTCAGATAGAAATAACGTTGTGGTATGGGTAAGTTTCAGAATGTTCTATCGAATGACGTAAATGCAAAAATTATTCAACAAAAATTATTCAATTGTGTATTGCTCCCTCGGTAACTCGCATCGATTCACTGCATAAATATTTCATTAACCAAATTGACTACAACTTCATACATTTTTAAATTCTAATTACTCAAATACCGATTATGGACATGGTCATTTAAAAATTATAATAAGTGTAGTATATATTAGACCCTATATATATTTATACAATAAGTTCATGGTACTTTTATTATATTCAAATTTGCTATGCCCATGGTTTAATAAGTTTCAACACACTCAAAAATGTAAATAAGCAATGAGTTGCTTATTTAAAAAAACCTATCAAATAATATACCAACTACCGGTACATTGAAACACGGATCAAACATAATTTAATGAAATACATAACTTCTAGAAAAATCTTTTAGATTGATTACTCTCCAACTTAAGAGTCTGTGCAAAGCATATAGAAACAGTACATACGTACTTTGTGAGTGTTCCCTATTCTCCCTAATCATTCCTTTTTTTGTGTGTTGTTTTGATTTTGTTGGTTTTAATGATTCTGATTGTTATGGTTTTATTTTGGATGCACCATTGATGTGATGTGTGCCGTTGTTAAAAAAGCGTTTTTTCCAATTAAATATTATTATTATTATTATTATTATTATTATTATTATTATTATTATTATTATTATTATTATTATTATTATTATTATTATTATTATTAATATTATTATTATTATTTGTCAATCGAAATATATAAAGATATAGTTTTCCATAAAATTGCTACACGCTATCGCTGGCAGCTGATTGGTCGGTCGAATCGGAAAGCCTTTCCGATCCCGGTGCAGTGCGTGGGTTACTGCTACGTACTACAACGGTTGCACTAAAAACACCGTAGCGACAGTGTCGCGATTGTATGAAAATCAAGCTTTATATCGTTCTTTTCAGCAAAAGTTTGAGAAAAAAAATCGTGGTGTTTCGACGACCCTTAACTCCAACGCTTCTCCTGAGATACTTGTGCGTCAACCACTTGAAATTCTGACGCTTTACAAACTCACTCAAAGGTATTCACAATAAAGCAGGTGCGTGTTAGCGAATGATTAAAGTAGCATAGCGCGTCGGCTGAAACTGACGGTAAACTATGTGTGTGAACCATAGATGTCTTGGTGTCCCTTTATATTTCTTTATATTTCTTCAAGCAGTCTTTCATACAAAAGCATGTTGTAGCGCACTGTCTTTTGAATGAAACGGTAAGCCGTTGGTCTACGTGCATGTTGCACAGTGCTCTCCCGTTGTAAAGAGAAGAGGATTGGAAAAAGTCTCTTGGTGTATGCTTAATGCTAAATTCACAACCAGAGGCGGCGTTGCAGTGCGGCTACCAAAACTGATGGGCTGGGCGAGCCCATTACTTAACTAGGACCAAATAAGTCTCATTGGGATTGAGTAACTCTAATTGGCTAGTGTACATACTTTATCATAAAAGAGAAATCACACTTATATAATGTTGCAGCCTGAGCAGTCTCACTCCAGTAATACATACCTCCACCCTGTACCTGGACCGAATACTATACGCAGACGGGAGATTCCGCTATTTTCTTTTGTTCTTTTGAGGGATAGGTTTCAAGGATTTTTTTTTTATAACCTTTTCATTAAGATCAATATGTACCACTCAGTTAAATTGTATGATGATGAATTCATTAGACAAACAAACAGCGATGCGTATACATTTCCTTCTTCTAATACGGGGAATCCCCCAACCAAGTAATTTTAGGGGAATCATAATATTCAAATGCCTCTACGAATACAAATTCCCATTTGGCAAGTTAAAAGAGTACCGGCAATGAAACAAATATGAGAACTGACGAACCATTAGTAGCATAGTACATTACCAGGTAAAATGTCAAGAAACCTGACGTAATGTGTGAAGTTGCCAATGATGGTATTCATTTATGTTAAATAGGAATTGTGTTATAGTTTTTACAGCAGAGGTTATGGTCGATGAAGCTCGAATATAAAGACCAGCTTTAACACAGTGAGAAGTGGGTCAAATTAAGTAGACCAGTGGTTTTTACATTAAGTGTTACTGTGCTGACGCAAAGTTGACGCATTCGAGATAGTTAGCAATACGTTGCCAAGTGGCGACTTAATTACGTTTTAGGCTATAGGCCTACATGTAAAGATTAATGATGTTTATAATGATGTGGATTGTTTTCTAAAATAAATTTTTTATACTTGAATAAGTTAAATTAGGATCTGTATGATTACCTTGCGCTAATGCGAGTTGGATTCGTCGGACGACGCAGTGTGTTTCCGACCTGACTACGCGACAGAGCGTTCCGCGACGGCATGTCGCTGAGGCGATCGGAAACCTTACTGGCCTTGTGTTACATTGGATATAAAGCCCAGATCATTTATAAAAATGGTTTTTTAAACTTAATTACCACTATTTACTAACTTATTTTTGGTGTCGGCGTCGTAAAAGAGCGATAAAGTTAAAGACACCGATTCTCAATTTTTCTTCACTGTTCCCTGATATTAACCATTTTCTTTTTTATAATTACTGTAAGTCTAGCATTGACGTGAATTTTAATTACATTGCCTACAGAAATGAAAACATTATCACTAATGAGTTCCCATATAACTTGCTGAAATTAAGATCTTTAAAGTGGTACTGGAGATTTGTTTACCTAATTTTTATCTAATACATCGCTTATTTCTTACACCTTTTAGAAATGATTTAATAAAGCTGACAAAAAAAGTCATATAAATTTAATGGGGAATGGCAGACATAATGATTACATTCAGTGTAGGCTGTAGGTAAAATAACCTTTTTTACCTGTTTGGTTGAACAATATTCTTGAATCGACCGATTCTTTCGTTTTTTCCATGCTTATTTGGCTGTAAAAATATACCAAATAATGAGTTCTTTCCACTCTCACGGGAAAGTGGACAACTGTGGTGAAATATATAATAAACTCAGATGAAAAGACTGGTTGATTTCACCTAATAATGGTTATTTTTAAGAAAACCAGTCCATTTCAGTAATTTCCCTATGCTCCAACACTCTGTAATTTTAGTAATAGTTTAAAGACACACTTTGCAACGCTCTTTCTTCTGTAGTGAGGTAGGAATTTTCTCAACAATTTAATCACAGTAAATGGCGCGGTAATTTGGAGCTTGAAAAAAAAAGGAACTTATGCCAGGCTAAAAATAATGAAACATAATTAATCTTATTGACGTACAAATATTTTTTCCAGATTAATCTTAGACGTTGACGATCTAACCTTGTAATTTTTAGTGTGGTAGGTAGTTAATTTCATTTTATAGATCCAATAGCAACATTTATTTAGCTTGGGAAATTTACGAGAATGGATATGATGGATTGAAATTGTAATGATTGTCTAGTAAGATAATTTAAGTTTTTTTTCCGCAATCAGCAGTAAGTCTCACTTTCCAATCCTATAAGTATTTCCCTGTTTGGGAAATGACGGTTGAAGTAACTCAATCGAAACTTCGAGACCTTCCCAACAAAAACAAGTTCTTTTCAGAACTTTGTACGTTGTGTACCTCAAGCATTTAATATATTAGGGAGATAGGCATATTTGGTGATTCGTGTAGAATGCCCATGTTATGGAATTTGTTATGGAATCAGTAGGCCTACGAAGAACATAAAGCAACAAATACTGAAGTCAAATACATTGAATAGATCATGATTATTAGATAGATTAGAAGTGTAGTAGTCACGCCATTCATCTTGGAAATCTTGTCGAATTTTTGAATAAGAATCAAAATGTTTAGGCCTATATTAAATCCTGTCGACTTTTTCCCGCGCGGGAATCATGTAACTAATATAAGTCATTACTAGTAAACCTGGAACCGAGTTATATCTGTACTCTGTGAGATTGATATAGAGAATATGATTCTTCCCTAATTTGGTCGTAATTATAGTACTACACATTTTATTGGAAATGTTAACTCCTGAACTTTCTTTAGCCCCCACTGTCGGCAAAATTTGTTTAAAGCAACATTGCATAGAAATTGCTAATGTCAAGGAACATATTTTTTATGATTTAAATTGGTTATATCTGAAAGTTTTTATAGAATTTGTTTGGCACAGTTCATTTAATTTTCCAATGTCATTAAATTCACCTTTAATATTAAAAAATTACCATAATGGCTTCACAATTTTACATAAAAATGAAGGAATTATTATAGATCAATATGTAGATTTTTAAAATTATATAATTGACACTAATTTGTGCGTCATAACAACCAAAATGACTCAACGAATTTTGAGTTTATTGGAAATTTAACAGTTTTGTGTGGTAACAATGACGATTAATAAAAAGCTTCTCTTAGCTGATAGCCCTGTATAATTTATATCTTAATTTCTGCTATTTATATTTTTACCTTTTCTAGATATGTTCGTATTTATCTACATTTTTTTAATATCAATGCTTTTCATTATTATACTGCATAAATATCTTACCGTCTATTCTATAGTATATATTTACCCTGGCGTTCTTACCCCATTGGAACTATATTAACGTTTGTTGAATTTACGAGTCACCCGTGCATCCATTCTTTATTTAACAGCCAATTCACTGTTTTGATCTCTTTTTTAATATATTGTATATAAGTGTTACCGTATTGTTAATGTTTAAATGGATGCTAATAAAATAAGGTAAAGTAAATCAACAACAACGTAAAAATGGAGAAAAAGTATTATAGGCCAAAAGCAAACATGATCATGCAAAACATGAAATAATTGTCAACAATTTACTATCCCGCCCAAAGTTGAGTTCGATTGTTATAGTGCATACGTACATACATGCTACAGACAAAGTAAATTTGCATTCTGTTTTTAATAGTAATGAGTAGTACGTTGCACAAGATGCTTATAATATGATATCAATATGAGAACCGAGAAACATTGCAAAGCAATAACAGCGCTAAAATCACGCCAAACCGTTGCCTTTAAATGTTTTTTACCATTAACGCATCCATCTTGATAACACACAGAGACCAGTTTAAAGTGATTTATCACAAACATAATCAAATGTTACAGCAAAATTGTATACCATAATTCACTCTATTTTCACCCTAGTTTTGATAGTTTGCTCTCTTTATTAGGCTAATTTGGCCTATTATCTATTATTATTGTTTATTGTTTGCCGAGAGGTTTTAAAGGCCGATCTTCATTGGACGCGCGTTAACAGGAGGTATCAATGCGTCATAGAATCATTAAACTAAACAGTGACAAAAATATAAGAGGCCTTTTTTTTAACGCAGCCTCGTACCATTAACACATCCAGTGAAAATCTTCCTTTTATATAGAGGTACAAAAATGCATTGGGACGGTCAATGTAGGGATAGAAAGAAAGAATATTGCAGCTACAAAGGTAACTTATAGACAATGAGGGCGCTATTTGATGTATACATTAATTTTTGTTATTCCATGAGTGACCACATAATGAAAATGAACATAATCAAGAGCTAAATACACTTCAAAATAACTGTGCAAATGTTAAGGTATCCAGATTATAAAATTTGCCTATATATGGTCTTTATGTGATGTCATCATTACCATATTTATGCATGTCACGTGCCTAAATATGGTAATGATGACATTACCATATTTAGGCATGTCACATGCCTAAATAATGGTACCTAATGATGACATATTTACCATATTTAGGCATGTCACATGCCTAAATATGGTAATGTCATCATTAGGCCTACCATATTTAGACATGTCACATGCTTTTGTCAAATAAAATTTGATAGTCTGGACATGACTTTAAGCTGTGACATGTGACATGCCCATATTTGGGTGTAATATGACATCATCGTGCCTGTATATGGGCACATCACACATTTGTAACATAACGTTTGATAGTGTGGACCAGAGCAATACATAATATCTCAATACGTTAATGAATTGACCAACTTTAACAGGTAGTGCATAAGCCCTAGCTTGGCTAATTGAGGGAATGTTGTTAATCGTGCTCTCCCATAAGACTTAGCTGGGAAGTTGACATTTTGCTCGGTATTCAAGGAGCAAGTAGGAATGTGTGAATTTCAATTCCACAACACATCTCGCAGGTTAATTGATTATACAAGTCGTGGCTCAGAAAACAAAAAAG
>NW_022745982.1:1010557-1017073 GCF_011630105.1 Anneissia japonica
TATATATATATATATATATATATATATATATATATATATATGCATGTACGAAATGAAAATGTAATTGTCAGTAACGAATAAATAGTCATGCTTTAAAAAAAAAATACCGTTCTTATAAAACGTGCGTCCATTTGAAAAATTACCATGACAAGAGTTACACTCTTTTGCAACAAGTAATGTGTGATAAGAATACGACACAACACGATTAACAAACTTACTTTGTAAGTGGTTTTGATATTTTTTTGTTAGGCCTGCTGTTGACACTGTTTAAAAAATGATTTTTCTCCTCATAATATTACTACTATAAAAATGGTATCTACCATTGCATCTAGTGTTCTGCATAGACAATCACACAACCTAGATAAACAAATCTTTATATTGTAATTGTACAACGAAATAGAGATATACATACATCTAGAAATGACCATAGAGTACAAAAATTAATATAGATTAATTTATTCCTCTATGAAATGATGAACGCATTGTTTCGTTAGCCTATCAAACAGAAATATATATTTTGAATTCGATATTTTTATAGCAATTTAGCATCTAACATAAGGCAACAAGAGGCCTATGCTTATAGTTACTAGCTGCCGTTTTTAGTATTATTATTATTATTATTATTATTATTATTATTATTATGATCATTAAATAAATATTCTATAGAAAAAAAGCAATGTTCTCATTATCTGTATTCTTATATTTACAAAGCAACTTTATTTGTATGTCTTGTCCTACAGTTCAGACATGTGTTTGCTTGCACAGATAAAAACGCATATCTTTGAAACTTGGAATGGTTATCATACAAAAATAATTAATTTTTACGATAAATAGATCCAAAAATGGTAAATCGTTTAATGTTATACTATAATACAGGGTGCATCACACCTATACACTTTCGTATCAATGCACATTTACGAAATATTTTACATGTGTCCATTATTTGCAAACCACTTTTCCATTTTCACTAAAATGATCATGTATGTCTATTTTACAGTTGATCAAATCCTCAATAATATGGCTTTGATTATTTTTATTATTATAAGGAACATTATAATAATATACTACATTTATAAGTATAAATCATTAATTAATATAAATATTTATAATTATCTACGTCCTCGTGGGATTCACATTCATTTTTAATGCTTGTTTTTAGCAACTTCTTCACACACAATTATGTCTCAGCTCCGATACCTTTTGTAGACCATTCTTTTATGTTTTATATTCAAGTCAAAGTTGCAAACACAGCAACGGTCAGGCTAGCGTACGAAATTTAACAAACCGACGGAGATGCGTGCTGTGTACCGCGATTTACTACAGTAGGCCTACCTTTGGTAATTATGAATCCTATCATGAATAATTAAAATTACATAGATCAATAATGTCTTATGTGTAAACAAAATAAAAAATATATATATATAAAGTACAATCTGTATTAATTCCTTATTGTTTCATCAATCGATTGTGGTAGTACGTCACTTATAGACATGTTCATCGCCAAGGAACTAGGAAACGAGCTGACACACCATCTATTGTCAACGTGTTTTCGGTTCCTTTGGCAACAACGCATACAATGCATAAACGCTATTAGCTCTGAGAGCTTACTGGTACCATGCGAAATATGATATTGTTTCTATACGCTTTACTTTGCGTAGAATTTGTTCATACAAATCGAAAAGCGAAGTGTTGGACAATCGAAACGTCGCAGCCTACGTATGTCTTAGAATAGTTCTTTTGTTCCGAGTCTCTGAGTATTGTTTCTGTAGACGTCGTTTAAAAGCACTTGTTATTAGAAGTGGAAACAGGTGATTAGAGTTTTTATTAAAACATTAGTATATTACAATTTGTGAACTTCAAGTTTCAGAATGAATACGTGCTTTGAAATATTAATACTAATTAACATCTTACTCAGAATCGATTCTGTGTTTTTATATAATTCCCAAACGTTAAAGAATGTTCCATTTCAAAACATGTATAAGCAGTATATGAAAATATAAATGTAGGTCTAAGACAAATTTAAAGTTAAGAAAAAGATGTTGTACTTAATGACAATGCCGCAATGACCGGTTAGGATCGACCTAATACACATTTTAGAATTGGTTATTTAATGTTTCGACAAACTAAGAACTAGAGTAGGCCTATTCTGAGATTATGACTTGATTAATTGGGTGTAATTAGTTGATAAATAGTTTCTAATGATATTCCAAATTAATTTAACGGTACCGTAATATCATATTTATTGATATAAGC
This sequence comes from Anneissia japonica, assembly GCF_011630105.1. NCBI lineage: Eukaryota > Metazoa > Echinodermata > Crinoidea > Comatulida > Comatulidae > Anneissia > Anneissia japonica. The sequence continues at coordinate 1,012,811 of NW_022745982.1, forward strand.
CTAAATGGCCTATGTTCGATATGATTTTGAAGAAAATAAATCAACGGTTACATGAATGTTAGTGTTTTCAATCGAGTTCCCGTGTTGAATTTGTATTTGAATTGCATCAATTAAATATAAATCATTACAAATTTTAATTCAACGTAAATTATAAATGTTGACTCAATACAGATATAGCTTTTCATATTATAATTCCGATACTTTATACCTATGAACGATTTATATGGACAAGAAGCAAGACTGGCTGAAAATGCGTTGTAAGTTGCTCAATTTTACGCGTCCAACAATAATGAATTGACTTCACGGTCGTGATAAAAGAAATAATTTTGCTTATTACATTTTGTTTCCAATTTTATTATAGGTGATATCGTAATATTAAAATATCTAATTATTTTGTAAAGCAAATGCAATACTCCGGGTATAAAGTATGAGTTAAAATCAAATTAAAAAGTGAATACATAATTCCTAGTCTAACAAATATTGATATCTATTATTACATTAATAAAATAATGTTGTTATTATTATTAATTACTTTCCAGTATGTCATATGCGCAAGTTGTAGATTTAATGCGGACTTAGGCCTCATGAGTACGATTTATATGTTTTTTTAACTTATATTATAACGTTACTGTTTTGTTTTATTTGTTATTGGTGACGGTGTTAACATCTGTTAAGAAGAGAATGGATGTAACGATCTACTTTGGATCAAAAATGAGGTGTCTCAGCTGTAGGTGGTGATTCAATATCACCCAGACTAGGGGTGTCCTCTTCACCATACATACTATTGTTGAATACAGGACTCTCCACTGGAGTAGGTCCACCAGTTTGCGGTGGTGGTTTTGGCGATGAGCTTTTGGTTAATCTTGGTTTTCTTGCTGGCGGCAATGCCTTACCAGATCCACTATTTGAGCTTTTTACTCCTTTGAATTGAACTTCGTTTTCTTTTTCATTATTACATTTTGTGACAATATTATCGTGCTCATTCCGTTTCTCTTGGACGTGTAGTAAAGTCGGTAACTTTGAATGATTAAGTTCCTGTTCGCACACTTCATTCAAAGAACCGATGCGAGAACTACTTGAACTTGGCGAATTCGAATTATAAGGTGAGCTTTCAGGGGAAAAATATCTAATGATATCTGCAATTTGATCATCTAATCGAGACATCTTGACACTTAATGCCTCAATCTCTTCTTTGAGTTCGACTTTAATTTCTAATAAACTTGTGAGGACTTGGTGATCAGTCGTTGAAGTACTTAATGGACTGTCTTTACTTTCAGTTCTCCCAATCTCGTCTAATTTTAGTTCACTCCGTAGTATTCCACTATCTCCGGACTCAGTCTTACGCAAATTGGACTTGCGGACAAATATACCTAACTTGGCTGGGTCATCCGAGGAATCATCGCGTCTAGGTTTCAACTTTGCATCGGGCATGCGCACAAACTTTGTTTTACCGTTGGCATCGACCAATTTCGAACCTTTCTGGTAAAGCTTACCCAATGTATCACCAGTGCCTTTGGTTTGTGACGTGATTTCACCTCTTTCAGCGGATGATTGATTTTGCACCGGGGTTTCTACCGGCTTTTCTGGTTTTCGGAATTTGGTAAAAGCTTTTCGTGCTAGAATCTTATCAATAGGAGGATCATTCTTCCTTTTCAATGCTTCCTCCTGTTCTTGTTTCACGTCAGCAATTCTTCTAAAAATTCGCTGTAAAGAAAAGGTAATTGTGTTTATATATGGGTTGGTTAAATGAAAAAAAAAACAACAATAATTACACTAAGCCAACTCAAATTCCAACATGAAAACTTATTATAAAGTCAACAAAAAGTTGGTTTCAACAACAAAGTTTTAGAAATTTTCACAGGAGTAGCAATTAAGAATGAATTGTGTTGAAAATATTAGGAATAGGGCCTACTATTAACATTAGATAAAATATAGAAACATAATCCATTGGGGTGCTAAATGATGTTAACATGTAGTTTTGAATCAAGAACTGTTTATACTTCAGCAAGTTCTTGAAAAAAAATGACATCTGACATATACAATCAATAAAGTTCCATTCATAGTCCTACGTACAGCGGGTTTGGAATTTCAGTTGTCAATTAAAGTTGATTTTTTTTTCTTTCAGGTAAAGTCTTGCTTGTAACAATGTAATATTTCATCACTGTGTGGCTTCCATTTTGGCATTGTTAATGGACATTTGATTCTTTTAACTTGCTGATTTTGCAAAATGTTTGAAATTTATTGTCAAGTTTTTCGAACCCAATGCTTTAACTTACAGTACATTAGGTTACCCTTATTTTTATTCCTTAATTAATAAACGAAAATTAGATGCCATTTGTTTAAATTTGGTGACAAAACTAGTTTCTCAAAACTGTATTTAGAAAAATTAGCCTGCATTAGGCCAATCGTAGCGCGCAAGTTACTCTAAGTTCTCAATCGTGTTGGCTTATTGTTGTGAATTGTGTTAGATAGGATTATATGAATGAATCCTATAAATTTACTAAAGAATCGCATAATGGTTTCACTTTGGTCTCATTAATGCGGTATATGAAACGATTTCTACGTTGATATGAACATTTATCAAGGCTTTTTTATAATATTGATTTTCTTTTGATTCGCTTTCGTGGCTTTCTATTCACTATGAGCCACAGTTCTACTGTTCTTAAACTGAATACCGTCAAGTACATCTATAAGATTAATTTAGACGTTGTAATAGAAGACTCGAAGACCATAGTACCCAATTGGAAATGAGCCGGCTATGAGCGGCTTATGAAGATATACAGGCTGTGGTGAAAAATCATTCAAAGCGGATCAAGTAAGGTATTAACTTCAAATGAATCACAGTTCAGATCTGTTTTCATTGATTTGCAGACGATTTACTGCGAAAATCTTTAAATTGATTATCAGTCAATGGGTCTGTGCTTAAGATTGTATTGAGCACCAATTATCATAATCATTATTATCATCATCGTATTTGTCGCTGTCACCGTCATTATCATCGCCATCGTCATCATCGTCGTCACCTCCATTATTATTTTCAACGTCATTCTTCTTCTTCTTCTTCTTCTTCTTATTATTATTATTATTATTATTATTATTACTATCATAGTTATTATCACATTATAATTATCTATTATAATCATTATTTTCATTTTGATTATTATTACTATTGTATTGGTATTATTGTTATCATTATCATTATCAATTACATGAATCTAACGTACACTGCCTTGCTGAAGATTGTGACAAATGGTGAGATTTGGTAAAACGCGCGATGTCGAAAGACGAATAGCGTTCATGATATCAATACAGTATGTAGTTTTCGCTGCACGACGTTCACGGATGACGTCATAATGTATTCACCTTGCGTTGCGGAGTACGTTAATTTCAAGATTTTACATGCTCGACGTACCTTAGTTACAGGTTTACGTAACTTATGCGCATGCGTATATCTTTGCATTGTTGTTTACTAAAGAGGCGGAGCTCTCGCGTTGCACGTTGGGTACTAACGTTAAAGTTAAGATTAACGTCGTGCGGTGAAAACTACCTATTTTTATCATCATCATCGTCATCTCAACACACATTATATATATATATCGGTCCTCGATTATATCTGTGCTTATCTGTATTGTTGCATGTTACATATAGGTCTGTGTTGAATGCTCAGTAAATCAAATCAAAATTCACAGATATTATATCAGTATTAAGCTACACAACGTTGTTTTGACATTTACTTTATTGTTTTATCAATCCATCTTGAACGATCACTTACCCTATTTCGTAGATTGTATGTAAGAACCATATTTCTGTCAAATGTTTTAGCAAAGCTAGAGTAGAAATCCAGGACGTCTAATAGATCTTCTCGTTTGATGCTATGCAGGTTACAATATGTGAGGGCTTTGACATTGGCTGCCGATTGTCCCACCGTGTCTTCCCGCCAAAAGTATTCACCAAAAACATCACCACTCGCTGTACCAGCAAAATAAAGAGTAAATTAGAGTTATATACTTCTGGTACATATCAATAGGGATATTATATGCAGATGTTTATAAAATATCTTTGCATTGTTGTTGATACATTTTAAAAGCTTAGTAGCTTTGTCAATAAGTGGCGTATGAACCAGGTGGGGATCCAGAATTTTTCAAACGGGTTTGGTGGGTGGGTGTGCACAGCAGCTTCAGAATAGATAAGTGAGTAGCACATAACACTGATATGCATTGAAATTTTAAAAATTTAGTGTCAAAAAGTGGGGGGGGGGGGCAC
>NW_022745982.1:1017448-1030239 GCF_011630105.1 Anneissia japonica
CGATAATAGCAAAGTGAAAGCTTAGGTAACTTACATAAAATGGCAACAATGTCCTCATCTTGAATAACCTCCAGTGTGCCAGAGACAACAAAGTACAGGATATCAATACTCTCGCCGGTGTGGATGAGTAGGTCACCGGGAGCACTATGGTTCATGGTGAAATTGATGGCTAGCGCGCGCAGACAGCCTTCACTGGCCAACCGGAAGGCAGGATGGCCACTGAAAACCGTGCGGTTTAGGTGCACGCATAGATCAGCTTTCATATCTTTAGGGCAAAATTCGAGAATCTGTGAAAAGAGTAAAAAAATATGGTTTGGTTGAATGCATACACCATTTTGATATAATCCATACGCTTCACTCGAGTAAATTATCACGGGTTTGCGATTACCCTGTATATCTGGCAGCAGTCTTACCATTACGTGACTTAGATTACCAATCTTGGAACGAGGATACAACGTAAACGTGTATCTCTTGTCTGTTGCAACACAAGTAGGCCTACATACACATAGTACATGATATAATTGTGTTGTAATGTGATCAGCTTGAGAAAAATACGAGAAGGTAAAATTACCTACTAACTCAACAAATCAAATTATATTTTAGACAGTCAATAAAGTATTCATAAATGCGTTAGTTTCAAATAGTTCACTCTTGACCGGTTCTTTATGGTTTTTTTTCCCCATTTTTTTTTGTTTTTTTTTTTTGGTCGGCGTAGATCCACTTCGTGGCCCATTTCTTAGTGTAGTATTTGTTGGCCTTTTGAACATTTTATTTTGCTATATTGCGAGTTTTTGCAATATATGCGAGGTAGAAAACAAAAAAAATATTTTTAACATTATACAGGAATAACAATGTATATAATTATATCATATTTAAAGTCAATGGGTGTAATTTTAACCTTGTATAACAGTTTGTCAAGGTCGAGTAAAGAAATAATTAAATTTGTATGACGATCCGGAGTAGGGTGTGAATCTGAGGACCATTGAAAGGAAATCGTCCCAGACCACATATTTCGAAAATGGATCAACTGATCGGAATAAAACATTCGGAAAAAGTTTAACCAAGTTACAAGGAAGATAGTATTATGTGTTGGCGACGCTGTGTACATTGGAGGGTCATTTAAATTTTTGAGATCCCAGACGTAAATATCTATAAAAAGTTTTCAATGGGTGTAAATGTAACTTTCTATAATAGTTTGTAAAGGTCCAGTGAAGAAATGACTGACGTTTTATGATGATCCGGCGTAGGGTGTGAATATGAGGACCATTTAAAGGAAAACGTCCCAGACCAGATATTTAAAAAACGGGTCAACTGATCCGAGAAAAAAACTTTCGGGAAAGTTTAACCCAAGTTATTATGTGTAGGGGTTAGTTTAGGGTGTAAATTTGAGGGTCATTTTTTCCTTACGTCCCAGTTATGAATGAAAATGACACTTTGCAGAATAGTTTTTCATGAAGAAATGATCCAAATTTGGTGATGATCCGCAGTAGGGTATAGATATGAGGACCATTAAAAGATTTTTTGTTGACAGTTGATTAAACTATTTAAACGCAATTTGCGTTTTCTAAAGCGCTTAAACTAGTTACAGCTAGGTTAAACTCAAAACTACCGTGATATGCATGAACAATTTTTGCTTTCAGTCATTGAATCGCTATGAACTGAAAGTGAACTTTCCTATTCAAGGTCGGCCCATAGCGCGCAATGGTTATGGGTCACGATGTACCTCGCTATTACCATTGCAGCCATAGTTCAAGTCTCACTAATAACGTCGCAGTGAATTTGGTTTTCGTTGTTTTTTTGTTTTTTTGGTTTTTTCCCCCACTTAATTAAAATTATATTGGCTTTCCGTTTTTTGTTTTTTGTTTTTACGTTATACCTTTTAACGACTTTTATATTTGTTGCACTTTCAACTTCATTTCTCATTAAAGCAATAGGGAAAAGCCCTGTTCTGTTATTCAAACAGACATAGTAATATATAATTCTAGTATTAGCTAATAAACGGGCTACCATACCTTTCTGGAGTCGGTTCCCTTTGTAATTGACCAGGTAGATACGGTATAGTCCATAACTCGTTCACTGAGAGCTCTGTCCACCTGGTGTAGCTTCATGAACTCTCTTACATTTTTTCAGATTTTCATGATATCTAACTGTTGCCGACGTAAACTGTTGAAATATAGTGGTAACTGTTCCGAAGATAGTGGCATATAGTAGCGCTGAAAAGCACAATAGGTTGATATTAGGATATAATCAGTGAAAATATCATATAAAACCCTATCTAAAACATATGACTTGCCTAAATATTGTCATGACATCACATTATGTCCATATATAGACACATTATCACTATATATGGCATACAACACAATTTTTGTCAAAGAAAATTTAATAAACTGTACTGAGCGTTAGGATGGCAATAGGTCTATGGTACATGATAGGCATATACACGGGTAATGTATACTGTATTATATATAATGCCATATGGGCTCTGATAGTTTAACCATGGTTTAAATCGTCACAAGTAGGCCTAGTAGACCCAGACACAAAGACAGTGTTGTATATAATTGTTTGTGTGATGGTGATGATGATGATGGTGATATTAATGATGATGGTGATATAGTAATTATGATGATTATGATGATGATGGGGATGATGATAATGATAATAATAATAATACAATTTATAATATTAATATTAATGATAATGATAATAATAATAATATTAGTAATAATAATAATAAATATACACTGATAACAATAATAATAATAATAATAATAATAATAATGATAATAATAATAATAATAATAATAATAATAATTATTATTATTATAATAATACTAAATATACTAAATATACACTTGTAACAATAATTATATTTATTAATTAATTCAAATAACTACTGAGAGTGACATTACCAACAACACAAAATAATGATTATATGACGGGAAAATGGCAGTTGGGCCGATGGAGTAGAAGAAATTATTTTTGAAATTAATGTTACCATGCTTTTTATAATGCCGTTTTACAACATCGTCCTATATTCCGTTATTTTAAATTTACAAGTAAATATTTTATTTGATTTTGACTTTGATCTCAAAAAACATTGAAACTACAAACAGTACGCTTTTACGTCGCACACATAAAAATGTATACTGTATTCAATAGCAATTTTAATATACAAGCGCAAGATATATTGAGAAATATTTATGGACATAAGTTAAGTCAATAATTTTAGATAATAAAACCCATCACTATTGTTTATTATGATTTTTGTGAATTTTATTGACCGAATTGGAGAGAAAGTTGGAACTATCGTATATAGTGCGGCGCCGGCCGCGGCATAGGCGTCCGAATATTGATGGTGTAAATTCACTGGTGGCGTGCCGTATTCTTTCTGTCGAGAACATGAGATCTACCCTACTAGGCATGCAATTTCGTGATATGGTTATAAACAGACGACTGTCTTAATTTGAATAAACCAACATAGATTGCAATAGAAGTAATTTTGATAGCAAACAGCTTTAAAACAGAAGCCCCGTTCAGCGCTGAAGGCGATCGAACTTCGATTATCTATCCTTACATTATGACGTCATGTTATGCGTAATCGGCTTTTAGTCATAATGTAGATATCCAGAATATTATGTACATTTTTGAAATGATTTTTCCTTTGGTTTATTTTTATATGCTGTGGTATGATTGTATTTTCACATTACACGTCATGCATCTGACAAATGGCGAGCTATTAGCGATCATTTGTACACATTTTATCTTGATACTTACGGCTTGTGCTAATATGGATACATGGCGCGCCATACTGTACATATATGCTCATATATCACAACCATTATATGATATAACTGATATTCAACGAATACGAAAGACGTATATGTAAGTCTTCAAATTCATATTCATAACTTGCTTGTCGCGGTTATATTAAAGCATATGGCTCGCCCGGGGGCTCGCCGTATGTGTCCAATATTTGGACGCATAATGTACCACGAAAGACGGTACACATACATATTTTGCCCGTATGGCTAATCATACTATTCCAATATGCACATATGATTTTTCAGAATGTGCCAATATGCACTTTCCCATGATTGTATGGGCATATTAAGATAAAATAATTTGTTCACCAAGGACGATACGCATACGATGGCTTGTATCTTTGCAAATATGCATTTATATACAAATAGCTTAATGCACATATGCACATGCCGTGTATGCTAAATTGTAATTTTTCCTTGGCGAATCAAAGGAGCAAAACGTATGCGATTGTGGCACAGGGACATCTGAAGCCTAAAAGTAGATTAGGTTCGGATCAAACAGGAAAGGTAGCAGTCCGTGGGTCACTCAGTTAGCCAGCCAGCCCACTGGACAGTCAATCAATCAATCAATCAATCAATCAATCAATCAATCAATCAACCAATCAATCAATTAATCAAACTTTCATTCGTAATTTTGTGTGCATGGCAGGTTTATTTGACTTTAAAATGGTTAAGCAAACGCATTCAATATGCCTATTCGTTTAATTGATTTTGCAATATCCTATCTAAACTATAGAAGGGAAGCCTTGCTTTAAATGATCATTATGAAAATCGATAACAAGAGGTACCAACGCAAAGAATATAAATGCATATTTAATATGTTTGTATGGGTTATAACGATAAATGGTTCCATCTGTTAAATACAGATCCGGAAACAATGATAATTCATAGTTTGGTGAGGTGTAAAGCAAATGATCGATGGAACTTGATAAAGAAGTTGACATACTTCTATGTTCATGTTAATAACTACTCTGTTAATTATTATTGTTATTCGATACAGAATATTAAAAGTAGGCCTAATCAAATCGCGATATCGAAAGCTTTTAATCGATGTATCCTGATTAATATCATAAATTCGAGGTTTTTGACATTTTTGATTTTGCAGATTTACAACAGTATTAAACAGTTATCCATCTTATCAAGTAAATTTCACAATCAGCATTAGTGTTTTCAGTCTTTGAGTGAGATACTTATGATCAAGTTTTGGTTTCAAGGGAATGAGTGCAAGATATGGGCATTGGCGCAGTTGTGTGGTGTAATGAAATGGACGATTCTATTTTCTTCGTGCGGGTGATCAAGGAAAGAACAATGGCAATTATACTCACTTTATCAAGGAATTCACAGAAATAGATTATAAAAACAAAGAGAATGCACTACTTACATCCAACGATCATCATAATTATCGTAAACAATTTCTCTGCAGCCGTTGTAGCAAAAATATTTCCAAATCCAACAGATGTGAGACTGCTGAGAGTATAGTATAACGAGGAAAGATACGCCATTCCAATTGTTGGCGATACCAAGTTCGAGTCCTCAACATTTATTTGTATATTAAGGTCGGTGCTAAGTTTGTGAAGCCAAGACGACGTACTGTTTCGTTCTTTGATACCAATTGTGAACCACAGACAGGCGAGCCAGTGTCCAATAAGTGTGAATGATAACATAAGAAGTATTAGTAGAGCTGTACCATATTCAATATAGTGGTCCAATTTGCGTATAACCCGAACCAGTCTTAAGAGACGTACTACTTTCAGGGCACTGAATATGTTACTGATATTCTGCAATGAAAAGAATAATATGTGAGATATTTTGCTTCAGTCGCTATATTTAATACCCAACATGTATAGTAACAGTTATAATAATTTGTGAAGATTTAAAATAAAAAAAAAGACATATAAATAATAATAATAATATGATAATGATTATGACGGTTATTACAACAACAAAAACAACAACAACAACAACAACAACAACAACTACTACTATTACTACTACTACTACTACTACTACTACTACTACTAATAATAATAATAATAATAGTAATAATAATAGTAAATAATAGTAATAATATAATAATAATATAATAATAATAATAATAATAATAATAATAACAATAATAATAATAAAAACAACACTAATAGTTAATGGTAATAATGATGATGATAATGGTGGTAACGACGATTATGATTATGATTATTATGACGATAATGGTGATGATGACGATAATGATCAGGATGATGATAATCATGATGACGATGTGATGACGATCGTCATGACGACAGTGATAATAATTTTTCAGATTTGAAAACTAATATAGGCCAATGGTTTAAATTATAATATTTTTATGATGTATTAAGAAAAACAAAGAAATAAAGGGAGATAAAATATTTTTATATTTGCTTTCACCACAAATTTTAGTCCTTGTCTGTCGTATTCTTAGTTGTACTAATAGTCCTCTATGGAACGTGTGGACACGCAACCACATTGAGATATGAAGAGTATCCCCTTCAATGTTTTCTTGATAATAGTTTATTGATAATTATTGTCATAATTACAACAATAATTGACTTAATGGGTATTATCATAATGATCATTATGTACTGTCACAATTATCATTACCACATATATCGACAAAATACAATATATACAAATAAATATTAAAACTCAAATAAACATTTTTCTCTTTAAGTATTTTATTAACTATAAAAAATTATTATGATTGTTGAAATAAGAAGGTTGGAGACCAGTAGCGGCTCTAGGATATATTTTCTGGGGGGGGGGGGGGAGCTATCCGACAGGGGGAATCCGACAGGGGGAACTTGGGCTCATAGGCACGAGCTAGGGGAAGGGTTTGAGAGGGTGTTTCCCTCCCAAATGAGATTTTTTAAAGAATAGGAACCTCTGGATGGAAAGAAAGGACACTCTCTGATTGTTACATATGTTGGCTTGGCGTGGGCCTATTTTTATATATTTTTTAGTCCAACTGCTTTCCCCTCCCCCGCTGGCGCCGCCACTGTTGGAGACCCATAAAGCAAAGCTTTGGTAGATAGACATGTGCACTCACACACATACACACACCCACACACACATACAAACGCACACCTATGTGTTTATATATATATATATATATATATATATATATATATAAATATATCCATACCCATAAACACATGATAACTAGATTGAGTACATGAAAGGTATACATTTCTAAGAAGTATACATAATTGGTACACGTAGCGCCAATTTAGAAAATACTCCGAAGGAAAGTCAGCCTAGCATGAGGTTTTCTTGTTACGTGTCCAAGTACTTTGTAATTAGGCTACAGTCCTTGATATGTATGAAAGAAAACGTTGAACCTAAAGCTTTGACCACACTATCGCTGTCTGTACAGGGATTCAGTTAAGGATACTGTGTATATTCTGTCTCTTATACACATCTTATTCCGTTATTTTAAATTTACAAGTAAATATTTTATTCGATTATTTCACTTGAATTTTTTGCATATAACGTCAAACACAGATGACAAATTACAATTAATTTTAAAGGCGATTCTGTTTCTATCTCTTTTTTTTTTGTATTTGATAGTTTTTTAATGAATTCAATGGGAATGATCAAAAGATAAGCATTCCTAATTGAAAATAAACTCATTCCACTTGTTTAGGTAAGTTTTTTTTTCTTTAAATGTGGATAGGCCTAAGTGTGTTTATTGTTTTTCTCCTATGTTGAATCCAGATTAAGTCGGTTTAGAATATTTACTTTTTCATTTTGATTATTGTAAGCTGTGACGTATCTAGGGGGTGCGCCAGGGGGCTAAAAATCACGTTCAAGTAGTTAAAAATCACCTTATTTTGTGAATTAGCGCCCCTCAACTGATCATTGAGCCCCCCACATCACCTTCATGCCCTCATCAGCACCCCCAGTTCAAGACTTCTAGATACACCTATGATTGTAAGACCACACGTCTGTAAGTTTGATTACAGAAAATCCAAATCTTATGAAATTGTATTTTCTAGATTAGTTATGGTTGACAAAAACAATATCAGCATATAAAGTGTTCTTTTATTTTGTGGGTTTTTTCGGGTTTTTTTTTTTTTTCGTTTAAGTTGAGTTTTTCTAACTTTGTAAACATGTTATTTTTTTAATTTTAAAAAGACCTGACAGAGATGTGAATGTCATCGCTTTTAAGGTGTAATGTCGTGAAATATATATTATAAGGTCATAGATATTAATGGTGCCTGCATGAACTAATGTGACATAGGCCTATGCTATGACGTATGAAGTACTGTACAAGAATAAGCTTTTTCGTAGTTTCTTCTGCGCATGACTGTGAAAATTCAAGTCACATACACAACCATTTATACAACTGCATTTTTTTATTGAAGGCCAACAGTTGTTGGTCTTTGTTTAGCCAAATACTTCAACCAATCATCAATAACTATACATGTTTCTAACTATAAAATATAAGTCAGATCAACAGATTCTATACACTGTAGCCTATGATTTGTTTATTGACGTGACTTGAAATAATGTGCATGAAATGGCTTATTATGACCTTACGACTCTTAATATACTTAAGTAAAAACATTTATGACATTGATTTATAAACTTACGATCTCTGACGTGACATGGAGGCCTATGACCGCTAACATATGTTAATTGGCCCCTGATATATGCAAATTATGACTTACGACACAATGATAATAATGTTGCCCTCAAAAATGCTAATTATAACCTCTGGCATAAATTACGGTCGATGTTATCATTAGGAACGTATACAATTCCTGTATAAGATTATGTCAAGAAATCAGCTAAAAGCATTATTAAGATTACCACAAGGTGTAATATCGACCCGTTGCTAAGGAAACACGGCTTATTCAGAATTAACAATTCGTTGTTTGGAATGCCGGTAACAAAAGAAAATAAGAGACAATTCCACGAATATAATAATAATAATAAAAAATAATAATAAGCCAAATAAACACCACGTTTATAGTTGTGCCTCGATCCCGCATCCTTCTTTTCGGAAGGACTCCTGTTACCAGCTTCCAGGAGGCAAAACACTGTGAAAACAAGGAATTGGTGTGCTAGGCATCACAGACCCACCATTTTGTTTGTGACCATCTTGTCTGATGTGACGAAGTTGTGCCCTTTGTCCATATATGTCCATCATGGTGTCATCATGGAGGTCAATTAAAAAAAAAAAATCCGGACGAGGATGAATATGTTTATTTGAGGAATGGAGGGTAGTGTAGCGTAGGGTAGGGTTGGGGTTCTGTGTAATAGATAATAGGCCTCATAGTAATACCTTGAAAAATGGTTAAATAAATTAGTAGTATTGACAATCGACGATGCGCAACTCAAATTTCAACGAAATTTTGGTTCATTAAAAGGTATGTTAGAGCGAATAAATTGCTTTTTTAAATACATTACAGTAGGATTACCTAGTACATTATAAGTGTCCTTGAGTCTACTGAGAGACGTATAATTTGGATACTTACGCCAGGCCAAAGGCGTTTCAAAGTAGAAGATGATAAAAAAGAAAAAAAAGAAGAAAAATAAGAAGAAGAAAAAGAAAAAACGAATGATTATGGTATTATAGAGAGAAGTTAGTTAAACCCTGATACAGGCGAACCTTCTCCCTTCCCAATCCATAACTTCTAAAATTGTAAATTCCTTAAATACAGTCACACACATTGTCCCCATCTTCATTGTTTTCAGTGGTGGCGCCAGGATTTGCCCGACGGGGGGAGGGGTGCCGATGTCCCCGACGAAAACAAGTGGGCGTGGTCGGGCGTCGCTCAAATCTCTCAAAAGTGTTGAAGGGGGCGAAGTCTCCGAAAAATATGACAATTTCAAGGCTTATTTGATCGATTTTGGAGTCTAATAATATGTGGAAAATACATATACATTTGATTTTCTGCCCGACGAACTGTGGTTTTTCTCCACGAAGGGAGGCTCTGGGCCCCCGACTCCCGCTGGTGCCACCACTGTCGTAGTAGTAACTATCGTTCATGATATGATGATCTATCTCTGACCCATAACATTTTTAATTACTTGATTAAAAGGGATTTAAGAAAAAGAATGTGTTATTACTCTCCTATTGTTTATGTGTGGGCGAGTCATTTTCCACTGGTTACGAGTCAACCGACAGGGACTATAACCACGTGACCTATCAAATGGCTATCAAGGTACTATCATTAGGGCTTATATAATGTCAATTAAGGTGATAGTAATGCGCACTTATTTTCGTAAGCATTCAAAGATGACTTGGCATAACTAGGGGGGATGCATTGCGATGGGTATTACGCCTCTGGAGACTAATAAGAGACTGATTTAGGGATGTTACGGAGTTATGACATAAGGATATGGTCATTTAGCCTCTTCAATGCCCTCGTTGCCCGCCAATTTAAAATGTATAGCAACTCAGACAACGAGGTAAAAAATGAACTTGAACGATGATCAATGGTGTCCTCGGATTTTAAATTGATAAATTGTGTATGCATATCATTTCATTATTATTATTATTATTATTATTATTATTATTATTATTATTATTATTATTATTATTAATAATATTATTATTAATATTATTATTATTATATCTGTCTCTTATACACATCTAGATGTGTATAAGAGACAGCTAATGCCTAGAATCAAATACCTTGCCATTTTTTTTTGTTTCAACGACTGGTATATAATTTTAAGAACAAACGTGGATTTACAATTATTCAAATTAGGTTTGCATTGTAAACACCATATAGACAAATGGATAAATAATAACAGTGCTCAGATAGGAACAGGATGCTATAATCGTATCAACCATAGCCATTCGACGAAATGTTGTAAGAAAAACGGTGTCTCTGGAGGGATTCGAAGCTGCAACCTTTCGCCACCAAGGCGAATGTCATACCCATTAGTCCACGGAGACCTATATGGTATACATGCAGATCTGAGATCTAATTTCATAAGATAGAAAAGCTTTTTGGTCGTATATAACTAAGTCTATATAATGCTTGCAACTTACTCAAATTTTACAATATTTGTAATAATGCCATTAACAATGATTACGATGGATTAATAATATGATAATAATAATAATAGCAATACTACTAACACTTTTGCATACAGTGGTTTATTTATTGATTCTGAAAAACGCTCCAATTATCTTTAGGCCTATTACCAACAGAGATACTTGGGCCTATAAGAAGTAGTAACTTGAGTGAGTTCAGGATACTACGGTATGTGACGTAAACTATACAAAATCCACATAAATATGTACGTAATTTATAAGACGAAAAAAACATTACGGATAAACAAACAAGGCCTACATGTATATATTTTTTACAGAATTTATTTTGTCATAATTCATAAGTCTATACATAGAGCCACTTGTATTTGTATGTTCTAGAATTGTTAGGGGCGTTGCATGCCTCAAATGGTACATATTTTTACTTCACTTACCGTATCTTCGAACGCATTGATGACGTCATACGGTAGACATGACAACAGGTCGATAATGAACCAAGATCTAAGATAATTCATGCGGATGATCTTTGGATCGGAAACAACTTCACCGCCAGGTCCGACAAATGTTGTATGAAAGTTCAATATTACATCTATGAAAAAAACTATATCTACAATTCCGTCGATTACTAATACGACATAGACTCCTGGTGATTTCGACTGAAAGGCCACGTTTAAAGGCACTGCTACGGCTGTGTAGAAGGTTAACATAAGTATTATCCAATCCCAAATTGTCTTGAATGTGCAATAGTGTAAAATAATATGAGGCGGTGTTTTAGGTGCTTCGAGTCTATATTGCGGTAACACATCTGCATCTATTGTCATCATCTTAAAAAAAAATAGATATTTGTATATTTAAAAAGGAATAGCAGAAAATATGCCGCTAAATATTCTTAGTGCTGTAATATAAATAATTGATTAAAAACAATAGTCATTTGTTGGTGCCTAGTAGATAGCACCATATCATCATTATCACCATCATCATCATCATCATCATCATAATCATCATCATCATCATCATCATCATTATCATCATCACCATAATCATCATAATCATCATCATCATCATCATCATCATCATTTAGAAGCGGAGAGTCTATCAACCCCTTAACTACTCGTCGCTGTTCCCACGAACCAGCGAATACGCAAAGTCACTTTCGAGAAAATCGCGATTGAAAATTTGCACTTTTTTGGTGCCAATTTCTGACCAGAAAAAGTTCGTGACAGGATTCTTTTTGTATTTATCATGCAAAATATATTAATAAATTGTTGTTATAAACCACAATGTTTGTATTATTCAAATAATTAATTATTAATTAGCTAATTAAGATATTCGTCAGTTCGTGGGAACATTGTATACGACATTACTGGCAGTGTATGCGGTATTCGACGGATATTCGTCACTTCATGAAAACATGATTACACTGCTCTGCCTATCAATACGCGGTATTCGCCGCTATGGCATTAGCACTTGCATAATACAAGCCAATACATTGGCGGTGTTTTAGTTTAATTCATAAGTGTGAGGCCCACTATTATTAAATACTTAAAACATAGAAAATTTTAATTATGTGGATAAATATTACCATAGAATTTACAATAATATTTATATTTTAATGTGTATAATTTTTAAAAACAGTATAAATTAGATCAAGTTTAATTAAAAAACAAGTTTACATGGATATGTTGATTTGAGTGATATTGTCATTATGGTATTAACATTTCTGTTAATTTTGTTAATCAACAATAGGCCCTATATTAAAACACCTGTTACACCTAACTGTTAATTTTTGTGTGTTTCATTCAAATTCATTAATCAAACTATCATTAATTGGCCTATTAAATTAGATTACCCTAGTCCAGTGTTTGTTAACAGGGCATAGCCAATGGCGTATGTAGCAGGCCTGTAATGGATAGCTGATGGGTGGGTTTTCGAGGGGGTCT
>NW_022745982.1:1032976-1037930 GCF_011630105.1 Anneissia japonica
ATATATATATATATATAAAGAAGTGGAAAATTGACGAAGAGGCTTTTCTCTTGCAGAAGAGCACAACATAATAGTCCTACAATACAGTATTAGAACATTATCGTTACTTTTGAAGGTTACACAATTATCGAAACATTACGAAAAGGATTGATTTCCGAGTTAGTACTAATAGCATCTGATTAGCCAACTATTTTAACTTCTATTTTAACTTTAGTCTTAAAACCGACTGAACAAGGTAAAAAACATCGAAAGTTATAGATAACGATAGGGATACTGGTGATAAGACACGCGCAGCCACACGTATGCTGCAGGGCCGTCGGAAGCGCACCGGCTATGGCCGGACCACTTTTTCTCAATTCCATTACTTCCTGAAATAAATATATAATGATAATTATGAATTATATGAATGTACGCATCGCATTGACTTTTTCAATCATATTTTTAACTTGAGCAAAGAAATTATTGAATTTTAAAAATGTGTACCCTGGTTATTAAACTGGATAATTATAATAAAAATAATAAAACACTTCCATTGACTGGAATCATTTTTTTCTTTGTAAAATGACGGGTAAACTTTTTTAAATACACTAATGTTTATGTTCAAGTTGATTTTCAAAAATGATTCAGCGGCATTGTGCCCCTCTCCACTCACTAACTGGATCACCCTAATGTTAGTACTATGTTATTTATTTATTACCAGGGTACATCTCTCCATGGAAGTATACGTGCATGGTCTGTCTGCATGAATATACCGAAGGTTGACTAAAATTAATGTGTAATCGGTATAAGGCCTACCAGAAGCAAACACAGCACTTAACTTGTTATTTTTTTTACAATTCTAGTGATAGTATATAACTTCTAGAGCGTGATCAATAACTTATTAATGTTCCAGGCTGAACTTTGCAAGAAAATTTAATTAAAATTCTACGAGTAGTATGTTCGTAACATGTAGGCTGCAGGTCCATTTGTGTGGCAAATAGTATCCTGTGTTTTATTAATTGCATATTGTGTATATTTCATAGCTGAATACCCTCTACATCGTGTAAATACAATTAGAGTATGTTATAGTCATTTTTTGTTTATGCATTGTACATGTAGGCCTATTCATGTTTCTTGCTCTTCTGGAGGAATAAGCAACTCAATTTATCTACTTATGGCAGTGATATAAAATTAAATTTTTCACAATATTATTTTCTACAGCTTTACCAGCTGCTATTTCATGGCATCCAGAGGTGCCATATTTCCAACATAGACTCTCATCCATGCTAACTTTATATAGTGTGGCTGCCCCTTGAGGGGAAGGGAAAGCGGCTCTAGGTTGCCAGCATCTATTTCCGGACATTCATAGGCGCCAAACAAGTTGTTTACTAACCATGGTGGGGCTAGAGTCGATATGATAATTATGCTCTCAGACCTCAACTAACTTTAAAATCCTGTAGCTGTGGATAGAGATAGCGGGTATCCACTCTTCATTTACAACAAAATTTGTCAAGTGCTCATACTACCCGCCCCCCACGCACCACCCCCTCACTATAATGGCTGGACCACTTGCAAAATGCTCCCGACGGCTATGTGCTGTAAAGTTTAACGTAGAAGGAAACCCGGCACTTATTACGCTCACATGGGATCTGAACCGTAATTCGGACCGCCTTTCCGATACGCTGAACGCCAGCGTCGTCCCTTTTCTTCTTCACTGATTCAATAAGCTCTCCGAACCGAATATTCGCAGTGTCAATGTGGTCTGTGCAAGGAGTTATATCTGCATTGCCTGCGACTTCCGTGTTAAAAAAAATTGTAGGCCTATGTAATTCCTACATATTAGTAGACTCTACAATAATAATAATAATAATAATAATAATAATAATAATAATAATAATAATAATAATAATAATAATAATAATTATAATAATAATAATAATAATAATAATAATAATAATAATAATAATAATAATAATAATAATTCTTTAAAGTTCACACGAGCCCGACACGTAGGCCCAGGCCTATACTCAATGTGGAACCAACCAAACCCTGGGCGCGGAAGGCCTGGAATCCGCGCTAAAGTTAAGGTATCTACAAGATAACTATAAGGAAGGCTATCTTGTCATCCTTTAACCTCATAAAACGCCCCTTTACGATGTCAATAAAATAATATAATTAATGACCGTAGATTATAGTCTAAGAAGGATTTTTTATTACAGAGAAGCGATGCATTATTAGACATAAAAGTGTCTTGACTTGGGCTTTATATTGTAGTATTTAGGTAATGCAAAACATGTGGTTCGAACCGCACTCCCAAACTATCCCCGAAACTCGTTTTATTAAAACGTATCGAACGTATCGAACGCGCTTCAGGAAATTTGTAATTTTACTAAACAGATCGTTGCTCCAATACTGCAATCTCCACTTACTGCCAAGTCACACATGAGCCGGAGAAATGTCAATTACCTATTCATCTTCTCTGTGTTGTATTTATATGTATATTAATGGTTAAAAAAGTCCACATGCACAATTTTGGCACACGTTTACAAGCCTATCGTAGAGAAATTGACACGCTCACACGAACGCAGTTCTACTTTATAAAACATTAATGAAAATAATTTTAAAATAGAATTTAATTAACCTAAATATTTTATAAAGACATCTGAATTACAAGTCTCTAATCAAAGAAATGACTGATAGAAGTGTCACGTCTGTGTATAGTTTTGACGATCATTATCCAATGAAAATTGAGACAATCAGTTCTAAACCTACAAACGGAGGATGGGTAGAGTCTGAGTGCTCCTTGTAAGCCTGTGATGAATATTATGCATAAATATCAATCAAGTAATGTATACCTACTCATCATCATTATCATCATCATCATCATTATCGTCATCATCGTCATTGTAATTATTATCAACATCTCCATCGCCATTGTCGTATTCATTATTATCATTAGCACTATGGTCATCATGAATAAACATGATGATAATAAACTAATTTATCATGTTGCAATACTATACGGTAATAAAAAATCTGTTTCTTAGACTTAGACGTTTAACTTTACAGTTGCAGCTAGTTCGAAAGATCTAAAAATCACACGGTGCCTTAATTCTGAGTCACGCTTCAGAAGTCTGCGCAGTACAAAGGTTTTGGTAGCATCCATATAGGCCTCTATATATAATTACTACTAATATTATAATACTACTAATAGCAATAATTATAATAATTGATTATTTAATTCAATTTATATTCTCTGGTTATATATATTATCTCATTTTCCGTTTTATTGAACTTTTTGAATTGAGCCACCCTTCGGAAACCAGTACAGTATTGATATAGTGTATTTCAGTCAAAAAAAATTACCATATTTATTTATATAATCGCCCTGCTACTTTAATTAAATGCCCCCGAATAAACGTCTCGCTAAATGACTGTAAACAAATCTAATCCAAGCAACATTATTCTCAATAAATTCTATTAATGTAGTGTTCCAGTAAAACTACATATTTCTAACCTGGTTGGGATCAATAAGTCTTTATGATCACGCAATAATGCATATTGAGGATAATTAACTGTTGTAGTTCCACATTTCTTGAATAAACGCCTCGGTTCGAATAAACTGCCCTTAAAACTCTTCTCAAGAATAAACGCCCCGAGGCATTTATTCGAATAAATACGGTAATTAACTAATTAATCAGGGTCTCGTTCTAACTTGCCAATGTTGCACCTTAAATTCTTAAATATGTATATATTAGGAACTTCTTCTGTGTTACGTTTTTTGCTATTATTTATAATATCGTTTCTCAATATTAATTTCTCTATTTCCTTACGGGTTAATAAAATGAAGATGAATTGAATTTCAAGAATGAATTTACTACGTCGATCATGTGTGTAATTGGAGAAACATGACTGCTTTCGTAAAAAAAAAAAAAATAACACCGATGTTGTTTGCTTGAAATTCAACAATAATTCTACGGATAGGGGCCTATATGCTTTATTTCAGTAGTAGTAGTATATATAAAGAACAAATTAGTTGATTACATTATCAAGTAAAACATGCCACCGAATGTCGTGTACTGTATCCCAGAAGGTAAAAGATCATAATAATTGCAGTCACCGCCGTCTCCTGACCTACTCATGTTCATAGTCGTGTAATCACAGTACAACAGCCTTGCTCTCAGCTGGCCCTAAAATAGTATCATTGCCCTCTTGTAACCTTTCCGTTGCACTTTATCGATACTGTATCAAAGAATTTCATCTTTTTTTTAAAGTTTTTGAATTTCCATAATGTATTAATATTGTTAGAAAAATCAATTATTACAATCCTAAGAAATTTGATTTGTTCTAAATATATCTGTCTTGGCGTATTATTCATTTTAATCAAATTGGAAATTTGTCGTAAATGATACTATTGACGATGTCCATTCATCGTTGCCTAGCAACCATTCAAGACAATAGCTCTTGTCTGCAAGTGAAATTGAATTTGCAATATCATTCGCAAACCTAGAAACGATAATTTACAACAATTAACAGTTGATGGTTATGATAATGGCGATATGATTTATAAAGCGCATACAATCGTTTCTCTACGCTGACTCTAAGTCCAGGTGCAAAACATAAGGTATATTTATTATAATAATATTAGTATATAATTGGAATAAGAGGTTGATTTTTAATCATTCAATTCAATTCAGTTGTATTCACCATCAAATCAAGTCAATTTACAAATCAAATTCATA
Organism: Anneissia japonica; assembly: GCF_011630105.1. Classification (NCBI taxonomy): domain Eukaryota; kingdom Metazoa; phylum Echinodermata; class Crinoidea; order Comatulida; family Comatulidae; genus Anneissia; species Anneissia japonica. Next base: position 1,037,698 of record NW_022745982.1, read on the forward strand.
AAAATGTTAAAAATAGGATAAGAGATGAAATGGACATTCAGGAAAATCTAATCAGCTTGTAAAATAAAGACCAGTAAGTACAGTAGAAAATTTGTTAAAATAATAAAATAATATAAAAACACAAATTCACAACTACACAAGACAACAACCTAACCTAACAAAAAATTCAAAAACTAAGAATTTCAAAAGCAAGCAAACCAATGACCACGGACAATATTTCAACAGGTTTGGGG
>NW_022745982.1:1038162-1048845 GCF_011630105.1 Anneissia japonica
AAACAAGGAACGGATACATGATCATCATAAAATGAAGTGGAATATTACATAATAATTTAAGAAATAAATGATTAACATTTTGGGAAGAAAGGGTCAAAGGAAAAGGTCAAGGTCCTGGAAATTCGATTTGTTTCCTTAATCTTACCCTAAAAAATAAAAGAAAATAATTGAATCGCCCATGCACGGCTTGGGTACTGTTTAGTAACAGCCACGGGGTGAAGGCTGTCTCTTATACACATCTTAGTTCATCTGACAGTATATTATTTTAAACACAGTCAGACCGAATCAGTACATATATATTGATTTTTTAGTTTTCAACTTAATTTTATACAATTCAAATCAGATGCGTGTTAGACTTTCTTGATGGTCAAGTAGTTGAATTTTCAGAAATAACTGCATTTTCTCAGAACGTGCCATCATTTTCTTGGTTGTGAATATTTTTTACAAATTCACTATGGATGTAAATTTGTGGACCATTCAGAGAATACAATAAATATCTAAGCAAATTTTTAAATAAAACAGGAATTAACTTCCACAGTTTACGAGGCTACGATAGCTACGGGATTAGGCCTACATAATTTCTTATTAGATCCAACGACGATTGCAATTTCGCCAATCGCGGAATAATTTCGCTTAACAAAATCCCTTATGAGGCTCAAGGGTACAGATTGAAAAGAACTCACTTACCAAAGAGACCAAACCAAACGATTATATTGATTTTATTATTGCGCTTGATAAAATAAATCCACAGCAACAAAATCTTGTCTAACTAAATAATATCAAGTACGCTAATTCGGAAATTGCTCTGGAGAATAGGCCTGCATTAAAAAGAAGAAATGAGAGTGGACATTTCTTAGCTGAATTGTCTTCTTCGTTCTCTTAAAATCGTATTGATCATTGTAGGCCTATTTCAATACGCTCACAGTATACCGGTATACGCTCATGAACAAAAAAATATAGGCTTTCACAAATTACTGAAATATGCATATTTGAAAGTATGATCATTAGCAACATCACATTCCTCTATATAATATAATTAATTAATTAATTAATATTTTCTTTTCGTCTCTGATATTTTAGAGTTTTGTAAATTTGAGTTTCAAAATACTACAAATTGATCCAATATCTCATTATCAACTTCAGTTTTATTAGGTACCCCATTATGACATTGGATGAATTTGTAGTGATTTTAGGCTTAAGCCGAATGAATGTTTTTCGCGGTAACTTTTTTTTTCTTTCTGAAGCTGATGTTTATTGTATTAATGTTGACACAATATTTAATACGTGTGATTAGACACACAACGAGGACAGTGTATTTATGTGACTTGCACAAATTATATATTTAGACAGCCGTAGATTACAATTAAACACAATTACTCATATAGAGTCACATATTGGAGTTAAGTTAAATAAATTTAAATAGACTGAATGTAAATAAAACACCAAAATATCCACCTAAACGGCGTTGCATCAATACCAATTCTATCATTTTATGCTCCAGGGAGATTAATCGTCAGCCATAAATCCAGAGTGGATTGAGAACCGTGATCGGGCACACAGTGAACGTAAATCATTGATTATCTCCCAACAGAACACAACGGCTATAACGTGAGATTTGTTAATCCATTGAAGAAGATACGGCACGGGGTGATTATCTGCTGAAAGTTCTGAGTGTTGGAGAAGATTATTAAACGAAAATGGTCGCGCGTACATGCATGCTATTGGTCAGTGAGCGCGTACTAGTCATGAGTCTAGTCTTACAGTATGCTAATGGGATAGCTAGCAAGTATTGGTTCCGCGAAAGCGCTACTGAGCGTGCTATTGGCCAGCGAGCTGGCAATAGCAATAGATATGCAAATGTTGGTACTACTTTCCAGCCAACCAAAGACAGATTGATCATAATTTCAACAAACACGGTATTATTTATATACAAACTCCAGATTTGATAACTTTAGTTTCTGAAAAGTTCAAGAAACGAGAATATGACCCTTAGTAACTAAATGGATTAAGATTTATTCATGACTAGATCAGAAGAGGATAATGTTATACTAATAACTTGATAGCAAGTAAATTGGATTAAGAAAGGGTTACGACTGATACAAATCCAAAAAATAGGCCTAAATCTGAAGAAGATCAATGACCTGGTGGACTATGAACCAAACTCCCGACTATATTAGGCAAATGGAATACTACGAAAAGTAGGGCATGTTACGCTTGATCTTTAAGAAGCACACATTGACTATAATGCGACGTAGACTATGTGATTTTTAGCTATAAAACAGCAACTCGGAAATGGATTACGAAGAGATATGATAAGCCTAAATCTGAGGAATGTATTTCCATTCAATCAATGATTATGGCGTTTATATAAGCGAAAAGAACAGAGGAGGAGGGAAGTTGTAGTGACTTCGTCTAAACTCTAATAAACTCTTTTTTCTACCCAAATAATTATTAACTCCGCCAAGGAGGTTATGTATTCACTGCTGTTTGTTTTTCTGTCTGTTAACAGGATTACGCAAAACAAGGAATGGATACATGATCATCATAAAATGAAGTGGAATATTACATAATAATTTAAGAAATAAATGATTAACATTTTGGGAAGAAAGGGTCAAAGGAAAAGGTCAAGGTCCTGGAAATTCGATTTGTTTCCTTAATCTTACCCTAAAAAATAAAAGAAAATAATTGAATCGCCCATGCACGGCTTGGGTACTGTTTAGTAACAGCCACGGGGTGAAGGTATGCACTCCATGGAGTGACTGCTCTAGTTAAGGCTTGGAATGCTCTCCCTGCCAGTAGGCCTCCAGTTGACGCGCTGACAAGAGGGGCTAGGAGAGGGCCCATCAGGCCTACCAGCCTCTTTACTCCAGTATTAGACGATGTGGCACGGTGAAATTTTAGAACAATGAATGATAATATATTAGGATATAAGCACACTACCAGTAGGCCTACGTTCATCATACGTTCTGATGTTACGGCTTATAGGCTATCCATGATGCAACTCGATTAATCGTGGTAATGACTTTATGCGCGATATAACACTCTTATCGGTGTGGATTTACAAGTTGTGTAACTGGTTGATCATTTATGTTTAATCTAAAAAAGAGTAAAAATGACAGTTGCGTTTAAATTTACTATACTAAATGTTACAATACATATATGGATAAGGTCACCAGTAGCTTAATGAATATTGTGGGTTTGAATTATATGAGCCAATAGCAAAGAAGTACAATTCGTTTTAATCACTCAATATATCTAATTAGTTTTCACAGTGGTTCCCTTCGGGAATCACTCGCGTTCACGATCGTTTTTTCTTTTCTTCTCCCTGGCATGATCTAGCAAAACGAGGCATAGAATATCGTCCGCTGTAGCAGATGACGTCAGTAAGTCGTCATGGAAACTCAGTCAATAAGTAAAGCTGAAGAAAATCCAGCACAATTATTATGATTATCGAATGGAACTAGATAGGCTATTGCATGCAAGCGATCCAAGTCAAAGATCAATGCAATTTATCACTTTGTGAATTATTTTCTTAAAATATTTGGCCTATTCTTAAACATAGAGACTTTCCAAAATAATTAACTACAGAGGCTCAACATATGGTACAGAAACTGTGCTCCTGTCTGCCTCCACTGGTCGTTCCGGTAGAATTAAAGGAGCTTGTAAATATTTGCTTTATACAGGACCATTGATTAATATTATGATGAGAAGTAGGACTGCGAATCTGTGTATCAGATTGGCGTACTTAGTGTTGCAAAGCCCGGGTTGTATATATGTGGAGATATGATTACGAATTATAGCTTATCTATTTTTAGCATCGAATCTATTTATTTCTGTAGCTATTTTTACTTATGTTTTAATCGTTTTTGTATCATATTTAGTTGGAATATAGTAATATAGTGGTGATAACGTGCGTTGCGTGTATAAACTTTGGAGTAGGGTATAATCTATGAAGTTAGGCGCACGTTATTATCAATACAGGTGATGATTATAATTCGATTCATTTACGAGTGCTTTCTCATCCTTTGAGTAATTAGGGGAACAAAAGCGCTTATACTATGGATTTATTATCATTAATGTGATTTATGACATTTACTTCACTCTAAAGGGTAAAATTTCTACAAGCATTGGGATTCGTGAATTTTGAACATTTTTTAATAATTTGGTTGGATGACGGTAAATGATAATGTCGGCAAACATAAAAAGCAAATCGTAAACCACTGCGGGATAAATAGTACACCCACGGCACACATAGTTAATTCAGTTAGCTGATGAATTATTAAGATATTATGGATTTATTTGTTCATCCACATCATTAGATTATTTTCAAAGTAATAATTTATAAGTTTTTTTTTTAAATACACATATTGTTTTATAACCACATCTTAATGAACAGTATGCCATATAACGTTATTAGAAATAACGGATAAGAGTAATAATAATAATAATAATAATAATAATAACAATATAAAATATATATTAACAATGTTAATATATATTAACTACACATATTGTTTTATAACCACATCTTAATGAACAGTATGCCATATAACGTTATTAGAAATAACGGATAAGAGTAATAATAATAATAATAATAATAATAATAATAACAATATAAAATAATTAAGATAATAATAGGCTAATAATAACAATAATTATAATTATAATAATTATATTTATATATAATGATAATGATAACAGCAACTATAAAAATAATAGTAAAATAATAGTATGGTGATAATGATGATGATGATGATAATAATAATAATAATGATGATGATGATGAGGATGATGATGATGATGATGATGATGATGATGATGATGATGATGATGATGATGATGATGATGATGATGATGATGATGATGATGATGATGATGATGGTAACGACGACTATGATGATGATTATCCATAATCAAACAATTTTATTGCGCCAATTTAAATGACGCAGTTTTCTCGCAGAATTTGTTTAAAAATAGGCAAGTTTACGTTTTTTTTAAAAATAAATATAACTGAATCTAATGTAGAGTAGTAGAATTTATAAGAGGGACGGTTCATTCGACACGAAAGGCAAAGATAGATAAGGCACATAAGTCTTTGTTCAAAATCTTAGGGCGACAAGCCGTGATTTGTTTGTGGACGGTGACGACGAGATTGAACATAAAGAGACAAGTTTGACGAGAAAGTATAAGAACATGTTAAATGTTGAAACGAGAATCTGAAAGAAAGTTTGTGTTATTATAATAAGCATCTAACCTAGTCCTACGTGAATTTATAGTTAACATTTATCTCTTAAAATAGCAACATCCCCAGTACCCCATTCTATGATTGGCGCGCGTACTACAGTAGCTTCAGATAATTTTTCCCCAATACGCGCAACACACGACCTAAATACGTCCTATGGCAATGTTCAAGAAACAAACTACAGAAGATATTCATATATGCGTATTTATCGAACCGTATAGTACTAAAAACATACACCGTGTAAGCCATTGTCTACATCAATTTCTCATTCGGGATGAACATCGAGCAGTGACTGATTGTCGAATCCTTGCTCGAGGACTGAAGAAAACCAAGCAATCGGAGTTCTGCAATAATACTTATCAAAGGAGGACTTCTTCAAAAATAATATTATTTCAAGCACATATTCGTACATTTATTAATTTAATTCCTGGGCTATAAGAATATCCATACATACCAGTACATACATACAGGTGCAAATGCATTAATACATAAATACAAAAATGGTGTATAGGGTGAACTTGACACCTAACGTAACGAATATATCAACTTCTAATAGGCCTAAGTCAGAATATGTAGGATAATGAACATAAGGGGTAATTCATTTATACAAACAGTATTATTGGCCTTATATATAGGCCTATTTTATGTATATAGTATATATAGTATATATAAAGGTATATTTCATTTATATAGTATATAGTAGATATATAATTTATTTATATAGTATTTATGCCTGTACGTTATATAAGTATATTACTTATAACTATGTTATATACGGTATTATTATATTACTATTATTATTATTATTATTATTATTATTATTATTATTATTATTATTATTATTGTTATTATTATTATTATCATCATCATCTATAATGACCGACAGTGGTACTCGTTACCTATCCTCCCCCAAGCTGATTGTAGGCCTACTGTATATAATTTGTTTATTATTGTGTATGTCGTCGTTGTCAGAGCTATCTCCCGAAGTCAAGGATGATGGTCTACGTACGTTGTTTTTAGACCCTCCAATGGGTTATTAATACAATCCTGGACTAAAATACTAAGGTAGGTAAAATCTGGCCTACACGTTGATGCAGAATTAATGCTATTCCGATTAAGACGTTATGCACGTTAAAGAATAAGCAACACGTTCAGACGCTACGGGCAAATCTGTTGTAGCTGGCTTTGCTATTTTGTGATATTCGGATTGTTCATTACGGTTTACTTTCATTAGTTAAATAGAAAAAAAAAATCTACAACACTACTAATAATGGGCTGCGAAATCAGTAGAAAGAAAAATTGTTTTATATTCTGGATTTAAATCCCGTAGACGAATGTCAAACCCCACAGGCCATTCCGACGCACATTTAAGGTACATCGACGTACGTGCCACGTTAATCGTCGGGTGTTATAATATTCTAGAAGTTAAGGCCTGAACATTGTCTCGAACACACTCTGACATTAAGTTATGTTATTTATTCCAACGTTCGATGTGTAAAATATAAGAGACGGATGCAGACATTATCCGGTAGCAATGAGCAATTATCAGCGTTCCTGATGTGTTGATGGTCGGTGTACAAGCCGTTACTTTTAATGACGCAGGAGCATATATCATCATTACTCAACATTACTTTTATACCGAGAGTGCTAATTCGTGTTGACATCATTATGTGGTATGTTAGCGGTCCTTTTTAGCTGTGGGCAAAGTTTCACACCATTTATCTTGCGAAACATAGTTAAGAATGAGTAGTTTTCATATAAATATATTTTTAACAGGTTGTTTTTACTTTCATAATCTCTTCTGATTGATGGAAAACAATGTGATATTAATACAATTGTTATTGTTATTAATATTATCATCACCATAACGTCATCATAATTATCATTATTATTATCAGCATTTTAAGCAACTATTTGCGCAAAACTTTTAGGTCACCACCTGTTCTCATCTGTGGTTACCATTCGCGCGTTTTTCAATTGTTATACTAGGCCTACCTTCATGGTTTTCCTACTTAACCCAATAACGCCGAAGACATCTGTCACGAACAAAATATCTCACCGCTTAATTCGAAAGCCCCTCTCTGCAGTTAAAGGTGGGCAATCAATGCAAAACAAGCGTATTCGACATTATTATATATTTTTCGCATTTACGGATTAATACAGATTAACACACAACTTCCTGAATTTATGATGACATTGTGATGATTAGTTTCCATGGTAACCCAATCAATAAAATACCAGTTGAGATATATGGGTCAGGAAATAAAGACGGGATGAAACGTTGATAACACGATTCAGAAAGATTAAATTGGTGTCAAAACCAAAAATATCCGAACTTAATTGAGTTGATGGCTGATGCATTAGTGTTTGATATTCGATCGCGTACAGAAAAGTGCATCATCTTTAACAACATAGGATGCAACATTTAGAGAAACTTAATAATATCAGGCACATTCGCAACTAGATATTCTACAAATTTCTTGTTTAAGGGGGTTTGTGATTGAAAGAGATAATGCTCATACCAACTGCATCACTCTGGTTACAGTATATATTAGTGGTATTTTTACTCAGTATATACTTTTATCAATGGGGAGTGACCTCTGAATTATTGTTTATCTAGAAAATGAAGACTAGGCCTATATTTTTTCTCCAGTTGACATTTAAAATTTAAATACCTTGATGGATTTATTTTTACACATGCAGATTCCTATTTTAGAATGTATTATACATATTGCATTACCGCAAGACGGTTTATGTCTTGTGTATCTTTACATGTCTCTATATCTTCTCTTTTTTAATGTATTATGTCTGGGAACCACTTGACAGTTAATTCTTGGTTTCCTCTCTCTTCTGTTGTTTCGTCCTTGTCTGTCAATTTTTATTGTATTTGTACGTTTTTGTACTTGCATGTTTTGTGAAAGAAATAAATGAAATGAAATGTAACATTTCATAATGGTAATAATAATGGTAATAATAGTAATACTAATAATAATGATAACAGTATGATAATGTCAATAAATATATGCATACAAATTAAAAAAATAATATAATATATATGTATATATATATAGGCTATATATAAATAAAAGTTATATGTTTCGGTATACGTCAACATGGTACGGTATTTCATTTGTTTGCCTATGCCTGTCTCTTATACACATCTAGATGTGTATAAGAGACAGGACCACTAGCGTACGCTATATATATTTCACAGTGCTTTGAATGTGCCATTTGCAACATTAAATTTTAACTTTCTATGTTCAACCATATCGAATTTTAATTGTCCAACCTAGGAAAAGAAATAGTCAATAGATTTAGAGCTTAATGTTTCTATTAAATTATGACGATTTACATGTTTTAGACAAGAAGTAGAACGAGAAGGTGTGAAACCATACCCGCCACGGGCAGCCAAGAGTTCTTCAACCAGATGCACCTAAAAGTTAGTTATAACGGGGTAAAATGTTACAAGAATCGGAAGATAATTATTAAAAAACGTGGGGTATATAAAATTCAGAAATGGCAAAGGGTGAATCTCTCGCAGATAAATGTGATTTTTGTTTACAATTTTGGAGAGCTCTGTGTTGGTTTTCAAAGCGTGTCTTTGGTAAGAGATCTGCAGAATGAAAAGATTCTACTGCTCTTGTAATACTCCAACATTTACAATCCTTATGAGGTAAGCTTTTCCAACCAGAACCCGAAGAAAAGCAGAAAAGAATAAGATTGCAGCAACATAGAGCTTTATGTCTGAAAGTTCATATCCAGAAATGTGCGGCAGCCACTTCATTGAACAGATTTCAAATTTACCAATTAATATGTCGTACTGCAATAGCGATTGTTTGGAAGACAATAAACTATCTCTAGAACAGATTCAGTAATGCTATTAAAGAGCTCCTGAGTGTCAGGGGGTCAACCGATGTCTCAGATTATGTCAAAGTGTTCGGCGTTTGTTTCAACAACTGTCGTCACATTGTTATACCATCGAGACATCCTACGTGGAAATTATCTTGAGTAGTATTACAATGATAATAAAGATCGTGTATGAAAAAGAGCAATATGTATAGGTAAATGTAAAATGTAAACTTGAAGCGTCGAATGTGGTCGGTGAGAGGGGCTCGATAGACACATCCTCCCACAAAGCCATGAACTGATGTAAACTAAAGGTCTAAATCTTCAGAAAGCTGCACTGGGTTCCTCTGCACTAGCATAGATAGGTGCTAAGTTCACATCAACGGCTGAAATGGACCAAGCATCAGGGTAACACCCTACTCTTCCGAAAAATGCAATAGGTTCTTTAAAGTGTCTTGAGCCGGATTTGTACACTAAACCTCCAGCATAAAGTCCTTATCCGAGAAAAATTGACTCTTCCAGCCGAACTTCCCGGTCAGAAGTGTCTCGAATCAACACCAATGGGGCACCAATGTCAAGGCCCCGCCTTACCAATCGCCATTTAACTTCAAAGGAGGCACTGTCTACTAATACTTTATTAGAACAGGCCTAATTCTTTTTTGAGAAACAACTGAATGGAAATGCACTGGTAGTCTGCAAACTGCAAAATCAGCCTCGAATTGAATACAGTAGGTCATATTGTTATTTTGAACATGAATCACAATGTAAAATAATGTTGGTATTTCTTCCAAGACCAATTAATGATATGAATGGTTAATAAACAACTGCATGAAACAGACCAGTCAGTTTGACGGGTCCCATCAGATAATGAAGGCATCTTAAATTGCGATCCGTTTACCTTATTAAATCTACATTACCAATATTAACTTCTGCATAAATACACCAGTCGCTATCAAAACTAATTTGATGATGGATCAAAGTAAATACCGCTAATACAATTTTGACTTTCACTAATCGCAAACATTCACGATTTGTTTTTTGGTCTACCAGACAACATCTGAAAACAATAAGCGATGCATTTAAGTTATTTTTGTTTGTTTGCTCAAAAGCATCCGTTGCAGTCAATGAGCTTATGATTGAAATATTATCATTCATAAAACTTCGTACAAAGATAGTAATTTCCAAGCAAGTGTTAGGCTTATTAAACAGTATTTCCAAAGACGAGGCAGATAAATTAAAACTTTGTATACTGTACACTGTGAGTATTAAAACATCACGGAACCTAAATGTGTTCATTTCACAGTAACACATTAAATAATAATGATCACATCAAAAATAAAAAATATTAATTGGACTTTATTGTCAAAGAAAATTGAAAATTCGTATTCCTGGAAAAGAGTATTGCACATAATACAAAATTTAATAATAATAATAATAGAAATAATAATAATAATAATAATAATAATAATAATGATAATGATAATGATAATAATAATAATGATCATGATAATGTTAATAATAATGATAACAATAATAATGATAATGATAATGATAATATCCGATAATGATAATAATAATAATAATAATAATAATAA
>NW_022745982.1:1049550-1052974 GCF_011630105.1 Anneissia japonica
ATATATATATATTCAGTTTTTTGAGATTTTACCACAGACCTATAGCTTAAAAAAATAATAGTTACTTATTATTAATAAATTATTATCTGTTTGTACTGTACAATACAAAGCGAAGGAAACGAGTCAAGTACAAGTACCGGTTCAGTACCTGTTGCTAGTCCCTTAAAACTTTATTTAGGCCTAATAATTGGTAGAGCAAAGTTGCGTCAAAAGGCTTTTTCAGAAGAGTGGTTATTTCATGGAATTCTTTGCCTGAAAAAGCTGTTGCTGCCTCTAGAAATTAACCAATTTCATGTGTATTCTTAAATATTCGGCTAACCATCCGCTCAAATATGCTCCTTATCAACGGATTGACCTGATAGCATCGTTTTGCTAGGGTCTCAATTTCCAGGATAATTAATATCCTGGAATTCAGTATATTCAGTATGATGATAATGATGATGATGATGGTGGTGGTGGTGGTAATGATAATGATGATGGTGTTTGTAATTGTGGTGATGATGTTGATGAAAATAATGATATTTAGAAAATAATGATATTTATGTTAATGATGTTGTTGTAGATGATGGCGATGGCAATGATGTTAATGTGACATTGGTGACAATGACGACGTCGATTACAGTGATGAACTTTGATGACGATGACATTTCATTGGACCGGCATTCCAAGAAAGTGTGCATTTTATTGTTTTCAAACGTGACGTACGATAACGAGCCGCAGGGTTTATGACTTTGGGAGTAAAGTGATTATTAATTATTGATTAGTAAATGATTAATTAATTTAATTGTTACCGGTATTAGTTATTGCGGGAATAGTTATTGCTGGATCACATATAAGTAGCAATAAAGTACCGGTAGTTGAATCAACAATCTGGAATAATAGCTTATAACAAAATAATAATAATAATTATTATTTATTATTATTAACATTTATCATTATTATTAGCAATGTTTATTATTATAATATATATATATATATATATATATATATATAGGCCTATATATATATGTATGTATGTATATATTTTCCAGTTGCGCCAATATAAAAAAATTCAAATTGAAAGCCAATTGAAAATTGCTATCTATCAATCATTCCATTCATATAAATTGAAACAATGAGGATAATCATAACTATTGTTATTATTCTAACCCAAATACGAAACAAGATGAATTTGTTCACACATAGTAATTGACATCTGTTTAGTAAAAAGCTACTAAAGACTGATAGTCCTGGTTTTCTATGCTATTAATGTATACACCAATTCCGGTAGATAACATCACTCTCCGTTGCCTCATTTCGTACATATATATGGCTACAACTGGCGAATATACGCTGTTCAACCGTGAAAATATTTGACTATGCTGATTTTCGCGTTTCGTTGCCAAGCAACGCAAACCTACGTCACAAGTTGCCATCTAATTCCATCGGCCGTGATGAAATATTAAGTAAAACTGCTTAAAGACGTTATTATTCCACCACAAATACAGCATACACTTTGGCGCATACCACACATCATATTACCGTAATCATCTCAGAAATAGCTTTTTATACTTACGCTACACTAAGAGTCGCTTATATATATATATATATATATATTTTTTTTTTTTAAAGAGTAAGTGAATGAAAAAAAAAAAACCAATTATATGTATCTGGTAATATAAATGAAAAATAAAAAAAAATAACAATATTCGGATCTTGATTAATATATACACGTACTGTAAAATAAACAAGTTATAAATATTGTATTTTTTTTATATAAATAATTATGCCTATACGTGTGTTTCAATGTGCGTAAGAAAATGTGTGTTTTGTAAAACGGTTTTTTACATTTTAATGAATAAAATCCTAATTGAACATTGTAAAGGTTAAACTGCAGCCATTAAAATTGGACCAAATGTGACGGTGAGTGTATGGCCATGACGTATTTACCCCCAATAGCAATATTCTTTACAAATTTACACTTGTTTATAATCACCATGGTTACTTCGACGCACGCACGTCTCTGAACACTCGATTAAAGCCGCCTGATTGATAGAATCAATACAAAGTAAGCGGCGCAATAAAGCGAAATACACACAAGAGTACAGTACTCAATCGTGATACACGGTTACTGATTCTGCCATAGCGTTTCTAAATGTTATACGCAGTTTGTCGAGTTTACTCAAATTATTTTAACAATGTAACAAAATATGTCGCTTACAAGTGGTAATGATTATTAGGTATTCAATTACTGATCCAGACTGCAGTTAATGAGTATTTCATTTGGTTTTTTTTAAATATGAAGACGAATAAGGTAGACAATATGTATTTTTAAAATTGACATTGATAACGAATAAGCTAAGCCTAGACCGTTGTCAAGTTCATAAGATAGCGAGTCGAACTGTGCATACATTTATTACAGCTCAAGGAATGTTCATCAGTGGTTTTTAAACTGCGCAAATCGGACAAACTGCGCATGACATTTAGAAAATAGGGTTGCTAAATGCTTTCGATTCTGAAAAATATAGACTTTATGGGAGTGGTATGGTCACAAAAATGACAAACAATAGTAGCGAAACAATAAACGCTGCCGTGACATGATTTTACACCAACCAGCATCCATTGAATAATGGCGCGAATATGTGGTGGCTAATACATGCCAAAACTGTTCCTTAGCGTTTCGTCAAGTTGGAGTTTCAGTTATAATAATAATTTTGTAATGAAATCATTATTTTTTTTCTTGAAGATTGGAACTGTAACTGACACTAACACACGCGACATTCCTCGTGTTTACATCTGAGACGTTTAGTTTAGACTATTTTATGGTTTAGACAATCTCTCGGCGAGTGTGCGCGTCTAGATGTGAATTAAGAAAGTCGCTGAATCACAGCCAATTATATGACTGAGCATGAGGATGTTTGCATTTAAAAAAAAAGGATAATGCGAGAGTACTGCCTCTTTAACTATAAGCTAAATAAAATGTGGAAATGTTCTAATTTGCATTGTTCATTCATACAGTAAAATCTCAAACCGGAACATCATGAGAGAACACAACAACCCTAAAGTATTACAAATGCATGATCTAAAGAATTTAAAGGCTTGTGACGTTGTAATAGAATTGTTATTCTGAGAGACATTCGAAACAGTTAGGTAGAAAATATTTTCTCATCCTCTATCCTCTCTACTCTTCACCTCCTTTTGGCTGTGCTCATAAACCCGTGACCTTTATCTGCGATCTGATTTTAAAAAAATAATAATATAGAAAATTATGCTTAACTCAAAACTGGAAATTATGTTTTACATCACACGTCACAAGGCACATATAATTGATGTTGTGTAGATTTTCCATTACTTAAATATAATAAATCAAATAAAAAGATCTTTATCGTTTATATTATCAATGCGAGTGTTTGACATTTAATTACCGACAGAGATATATGTCATG
>NW_022745982.1:1053047-1055142 GCF_011630105.1 Anneissia japonica
TTAAAAGGCAAAATACTGGAAAACAACAATACTGTGGGAAACAATGGCTGGATCTCAGTAGAGATACAAAAATGATAAGCAACAGCTAAAAAGTAAACGTAAGTAAACAGCCAGAAATAGAGAGCTTTCGGACAACACTAGTCCTTCCTCAGTGGCGAGTGAGTGAGGGTTGAAAAAGCCAGATAGTATAAAGTGAGAATTTCATGCAAGCATGATTAGAAACAATAGGCTAGGCTAGGTGGGATTAGAATAAACAGCCTAAACAAGTAAACAGGATATATATACAATTATATGTTCACACAACCATGAACGTGTTCATGTCTCTAATGTTTACAATTTTTTATCAGTGGTTAGGGAGGGGTGGAGGATGATTTCGAGGTCCATTTTTTGCTCTTCTCTAACAATACGAAAGCGTTCTTCATAGATATGATGCCATAAATTTAAAAGTATATAAAAACTATGTTATTTTAAGCTTCTTCTAAATATGTTCTCGGTTTTAAATAATGTTAGCACCTGGTTGTCATGTTGTCGTTTTTCCAAATGTTGGCCAATTTATATTATATACCATTATGTGCAGTACTATATCATATAAAAGAATAAATCGTTTCTACTGGACTTACTTGTTTATTACGTGAAAATAGCGTCAAATCCAGGACGCATCATTAGAATAAGAAAAGTAAGAATATTTATCATTTAGCATTGGTAACGGTGTATTTTACTAATTTAGTTTAAACATTTTATTTTCTTAGACCCATTCCTTTGTGCAGTACGGTAGCTCGTGAAATTCGGTTTGGACGCTAAGATGTGACTATTGTAGATTGTTTACCTGTTGGCCTCCCCGTCACCGGCAACTTTTTCTTCATATTAAATATTTTATTGTTGTTGTTAAATAAAAATAGTGAAGTTAAATATAAATATTATAAATAGGCCTATAAACAGTAGATGTCCAGGGTCGTCAGTATGTTTTGGACATCAATAACACATGTTCAGGGACCACTTTGTGATTGGAGCTCAGGATTTAGGACGTATTATGAATTTTTGGGCCATGATACCTAGTGTACGTTCAGGGCTTTGGTATAATATCCAAAACATATAACAATCTAAGGTTTGGTATGACTTTTGGGACGTCGATATGACTTATTCTATCTTACGTAAAAAAAAAGTCATTTTTAAAATGGACTTTGACATAATGACCTTGGTTTAACGCTATAGAGTATATAACTATATAGGCCTATCATTAACCTCAATTTTATTAGAGATTAGTTGGTATATCGACAGTCGTCAATCGAATAACAAAAGAAAATACTCCTAAAAGGTGTAAACCAGACTTGTTATCTTAGATAATGCTGCAATATTAAAAACGGAATGCATTTTCTTTTCAATTACTTTACTTTTGTTGTTGCAAGCAGGAGTTCATTGTTGACATGTTAGCGTAAGCTTCTACGCAGCGTAGCGTTTCATTAAATCTTAATCAAACCAAGTCCTATTAATCACGCCCAACAATAGCTAAGAATCGTCACAGTTCCACTAATGAATGTGAGTTTGAAGCTCGTTAAACTACACGAAATGCGGATAAGGTTGCCGGTGTATATACGCAAGCGATCCAATTGAGATGCCCAAGCAAACCTTAGGTAGATAAAATTTACACTATATTATGAAACAATTTATTTCACATTATTTTTAAATATCGTAAGTAAACCTGGGGCACTCGTCGATAAACACTAAATTAGTTAAGCCTTAAGCATGTCGAATGGACCAGTTCGGTTCGAAAAACACTCAATAAACTAACCATTGACATTATCAATTTCAACTCTGATACTGATACATGTATACATACATGTTTATATATATACATATATACATATATATATATATTGGCCTATACCATATAATAGGCCAATATATATATATATATATATATATTGGCCTATATCATATTATATACATTTAATTAAAGGAATATATAATATATTACAAATATTACCTAGTATTCTATTGATACCAACTAATATGTGTATATATTAAATAATATTTAGCACTGTTATTATTATTCACCATTTGTTTATATTTTTTTATAGAAAAGAGATGTGTATAA
>NW_022745982.1:1055198-1098742 GCF_011630105.1 Anneissia japonica
TTGAAGAGTTGGGAAAGAGTTAATAAATTTCTTCACAATATATTAACTCTGGTTCTAGATTAGGTTTAGGTAATTTAACACAGGAATGAAAAAAAAATATTATCTAATAAACGCATACATACCGGTACATTCTCTGAGCTTTGTATATAACAAATACAATGATCCAGTTGATTTACAAGTGATGTTTAAAGCTAATCATGTGATTGGCAGTGTGAACGTGATTTGATTGAGAAGTTATTATTAAATATTAGCTTCGGGTATATACTTTCATGACTTGGACATATTTACTCATGTGAGTTTCAGAAATTAACGTGAACTATAACACATACAGATTAAAGCATTGTTACAACAGAAATATATTATATTATATTAGGCCTATATGTGATTATTATTATTTTTTTTTATTTTTTTTTAAAATTTAAATTTAAATTTAATTTTAATTTTTCATTTTTATTTTCTTTTATATTGATATTTAGGGCCTATATTCATATTTATATTTTTATTTCTATTCATATTTATATTTTTATTTTTATATTATCATTATCATTGATTAATTTATTTGTTATATCATCAGTATTATATGTTTTATTATTATTATTATCATTATTACTATTTTCATTATTATCACTCTTACTAATATTTATTATTTACAATTATTAGGCTCATTAGTATTATTATTATTATTATTATCGTCATCTTCATTAATATTCTTATCATTTTATTGTTTTTTATATGTATGCCTTACATGGTAAATTAAAAAAAAATATGGAAGCCCTTAAAAAATCTATAACGGTCCGACATGATTATTTTACTATTTCATTGATTATGGTACTTATCTTTCAGACATTTTATACGAAATATTTATAATTAGGTTTCGAATTTTGTTAATTTCTATTGATTGATGTTAAGTAATTTAAAATGGTTTATTGTTGAGGTCCGTTGGGGTACGGTACAGCGTTTTTAGACTTTAAGGGCGTATTTTAATGTATTATTACATGTTCTTTTCCTCCCTTAATAATAATTAATTAATTTTCCCTTAAAGGGTTTCTTCTCGGGCAATTTCTTGTCGTGGTTTAAAAGAGGGCTTTTGTAGTCCTGGAAAACGATAGACTAATATCATGCGGATTCTTCAATACCTGGCCCCCTGTCTTTAGCCAGTGAGAGCTCAAGTGTAACACCATTGACTGCATCGTATCGTATCGTGTCGTACCGTTTTGTGTCGTTCTATATCTTATCGCATTTTTCCGTAACCTTCCGTCCCGTGTCTCGTCGTGACGTCATGTAAAGTCATACCGTGACGGTTTGTTTTGGGCCATAATCTTTGATTATGTACGAATTAAAATGAAATAAGGATGATGTTTTAATTTAGATAATGGATGGCGAACACAATTGAAAACCATTTATAATTATTATGCACCACATTCTAGGCCAATTCCAGTCCTCATTTCTTAAATGCAATGGAATAAACCGACAAAATGTCAAATGTTCGCAGTAGGTCTTATTTGTATTTTTTCCCTATTCCCCATATCTCATTAGCCTACTTATAATGGTATGACTTGTTTAGACGATGAGCTATAATAGACCAATGGTTTTAAATATACTTACATTTTTACGTAGAAAATAGTATCTTAATCAAGCGTATGGAGAAAATTTATGTTTACTTATAGGTCGAATTGTTCTCTTTACCTTGTAGTTTCACCTGCTTTCTCATGACTTTCCTATGAGGTGAGGACTTCAACATACAGCACAACGTGTTATTATTATATCATTTATACTGTTGATGAAGATGATGATAATTGTTATTATCATCATTTTCATCATATTCACAGTGTTAAATAATGATACAATTATATTGCAATATATTTATTCCATTTCATTTCATTTATATTTCATTTGTTTGTTGCAAAACATTACAAATTACATTTTAACATGAGACAGGACTCCCTCCCCCCACCCCCACCCACCACTGTCATGGGGGTGGGGTCTTCTTTGGTATTAGTAATAGGCCTATATGTAGTGCTTCCATACCTAGGGCTGCTAATGAAGCCAAACGAATGAGAATAAAAAATCCTCAAATCCCACTGAGCTAAAAGCTACTCATTACAGTGAGTAGGTTGGGTCTTCTCTATAAACAGGAAAAATAGTCGGTTTTATTAACAATATCGATGCCATTTTACATTTAACGGCTATCTAACTAGTATTTTCAATGAAACTTGAACAGAAATATTCTGAAAACGATTTTTGTCATACATGCACATTCCACGTGATTGTTTTGGCAACTACAACATATTCTCAATCTTCATTATTTTTCCTTTTAACAAACGTTTTGTAAAAACTGTATCTATTTATATAAAATAACATTGCTTTTAAACGTATTCTTCCGTCTTCTGTTACGTTGTTTTTGATCACGTATTCGGTTACTTGATTGAGATACATCGCACATAAATCCTAGTTGTCATCAAATCGCTACACCGTCTCAATTTTTTTGGCTGCAATCGTTACGCTGCACTCCTCGACTCACCTGACCAGTTAGCGGCGCCGACAGTTATCTGTGATAGCGTGCAGCAATTTTATGTAAACAAAGCTAAAACACATTAGGCCTATGCGCCGACGGTTGTCGGTGGACACAATTCCATAGGGAATGCAATGCGACGATGCGCGCAACGGATGGACTGCCATCGACAATCAGCAGACAACGTCGCGTCGTCTAGAGCTCACATAGTGCGGATGAATCAATTGTGTGTGCACGGCTTAACAAGTTAAAAGTAGCGTCAAGTTAACGAGTACGTATCCTAATGTATGCATATAACAGCAACTTACAGGATGGTCATTATCAGAATGTTTAATTTCAACAGGCATTAAACATAGAAATGTGGACCTCCTTAAAAATTATGTCCAACACTGTATTCGTGCGATTTGTGTAGTCGGTCGCAGTAACATGAACTTGGAAGTTGTGACGTAATGTTTAGAGATGAATAAAGTTTGAAAGCAATTTGGTGGCTGTTTCATTTGCATAATGGAACGTGCTTTCCTTTCATAGTATCAAGTAGCAATTCTATGTAGAATGATCAAATATCCTATTGGTTACTATGGTGATACGATCAAACACACACGTACAACACTCACTCCGTTACTACCTTTTTTTTATTATTATTATAACCAACTATTATTGAGAATATGGAAACTATCGAATACAACACGTACGGTAAGCTTTTTCTCGTTATATTTTGCGAGACAGGAAACTACTTTCCGGTGTTGCACCACCACGGGAACACGTTACAATTTGGAAATTGAGGCCATGGTGTGAATTAACAAGCAAAATCTACAGAGAGCAGAATATAGCAAGAGATTAGGATTGAAGTCATTAAAGATACGAAGGGATAATCGATATCATTGGAAACAAAATTACGATGTCGTATAACATGATTAAAAAATGTTTTCAGATGTTAAAATTTTAATTAAGCCATGACATTGAATTACTAGTTGAGTGTGGGTTTTTTTTTAGACGTAAGCAGTCATTACATATAAAACCCCAAGATAATTTCACATTTTGATCAGAAATAAAATCTATATTTTCGATAATTTTAGCAAAAAATACAAATTTGACCTCCGGCCTGACTATTGTATTGTAGCTAGATGAAAAATTGTTTATATTTTAGTCGTTTTGCAAGTAATCACTAACATAGTATAAAACTATCTGTTTTTAACTAATTGGTTCAACAAAAACAGATAATTCTATACTATATTTATGGAACCAGATGAAATTCTTTGAGAACCACTAACATGTCATATATGTTGTGAAATATATACGGTAAAACATTATCTAAAAAGGTAAATAAAATTATTTGCATTTATTTTCATCACTTATTGCTCATTAATATCGTGTTTTTTTTTCTGTATATGTTTGTGGTAAAACTCGGTGTTAGCACCTTAAAGACCAAAAGCAAATAGATATTAATAAAATAACGAAATTAAGTACAAAATAATATAACGATGAAGAAAGCTGTTATGAAAGACATTTGTTGATGAAACTGAAATATCTGGAGTTGTAAAACAGAAAAGAGGTTGGTTCCTAAGATGGGTGTAAAAGAATAATTGATTGTACGTAAGTAAGTTTTAGACTTTGCGATATGAACACGGTTGGTGTCCGCTAATAGCTCCAAATAATGGCGTGGGAGGGTGTTGGCAATCTCTCTACTCTCTGAGCAATACTTATGGGATCAACATAGCCTAATTAAACAATAGTCCCCGTATACATAAGGCCCTGTAGGAACTGAGGAACTATCCTTGAAAACAAAAACAAAACAAAACAAAAAACAAGAACAAAAACAAAAACAAAAAACAAACAAAAAACTGTTGTATGCCCATATATAGTCATGATGTGCCAATATATGGTCATGATGTGATGACATCATGGCCATAATTAGGCATATCATCATATATTTTTTTTCAAATAAAATTGTATAGTCTGGACAGAAACGATTTATTAAGTTTAATGTTTAGATTTTTAATTATTTTTTATTGTTGTATATTTCAGCAAGAACTCTGTTCTGGTTCTGGTGGGTAAAGCCGACCTCCTAAGGACTCCAAAAGCGTAGGAGTATAACAGGAGGGTCAGAAATAGCGTCGAATGACACCACCACCACCGCAGTTAAAGACGCGCAGCGTGAGTCAACCGCGAGCTCCGTACTGTTGGTATACAAGGCAAGCGGTGAAATATTTATGCCACACCTCGTGTATTTATAAATTTATAACATCAATTAGTTTGGAGCTAAGTAGCCAATCATGGTAATAAAAGAAAATTAAGAATCTGATGTAAACTATGAAGTGTTTACTTCATGTTGTCGGCTGTTTCTTTTATTTATTGCGTGCTATTGTTTCAGAACGCCAAGCATTGTTTGCAGGCATTTACTATTTACGATATGTCCGTATTTTGTCCGCAACATTGTTTTTATCCATTCAACCACACACTACAAAATACAGACCTTGCTTCATTGTACCCTATTGACACGTGTATGTTTACTTCATATTTTGACTGTATATTTATTGCGTCTATATTATTGTTTTAAAATGTCATGCATATTTTTGCAAGCATGTATTTTTTACTACAATTTCTTGCAGTGTGTTCTTCTAGGTTAGCGATGTTTTTTTTTTTCTAATCCATTAGACCACTCGCTAAGTAGAACTATGTACATATAAGTAGTCCTATTAATAACCAATGACGTTTCTTTCCCAACTAAAAGGTTAATGATATATTACCATTCTACGTAGGCCTAATGTTTTGCCTAAAGCAACTTACCAAACGTGTTTCGATCACTGTTGTCAGGTCCAATAGATAGTGACTATCCTAGCCAGAGAAACATGTGGTGATATTAAATGATACACTGTTAAAGGCCTATAAACCATTAACGACATAGGCCTAATCCGGAAAGTTTACGCTGGGGCCTCGGGACTCGCCTGTCTGAACCGCAGTGAAACTTCAACCAGAGGCACATAATATTATCTCCCTGCGCTGCTCTAACTGAGACGTTCATAGGCCACAATCATGGAGGAGTCACACCACGCCACACTAACTTCAGAAGACTCTTCGGAAACAAGATAGATGATACATTATTGAGAATTATTGCACTGGAATAATTATTCTAATCGTGAATAGGCCTATTACTTAACCTCGAACTATTATCACGTCTGTATTAGATCTAATAACCATCGTTATCTCCATTCGTGTATCAACTACACTACAGGTATTGAACGTTACACACACTGTGGTGTCGTCTGAGGACGATTTCATCAACATTGTCAACAACTAATTGATATTTTACAAAATAATTTGGATTGGTAAACGTTTTTTCAATGGCTATTTGACGACATAGGCCTATTTCGTTATCTTTTATGGTGACTCATAAAAACACTCCCTGGTTAAAAGGAATTACCAGGCAAGTAACGTACAGATTCATAGATGTTTCCTGACACACTAACTGCACGCTTCAAACTCGCAAACATAAGATGTTCGACGCAAACGCGGGGTGTCTATAAAACGAAGACTGAAGACCGAAGACCAAAAAACGAAAACCCCTAGTTTTTCTATTTTATTTTGATGATAATGAACCTGGCTGTCACAAAATCAAAATTACGAAATTTTTTGGGCGTCTGTTTGTGAAATATTCAAGGGTCTTCGTTTTGTAGACACCCTATATGGGTGTCTACAAAACGAAGACCGAAGACCTGAAAAACATATGCATCACTATGCAACATTCCTACTGTTTATTTTAACATGAAACAAGGTTGTGAATGAAATACTCAAGGTCTTTCTAGGCCCCCAAAATACGCGTACCGCTAGGCCAGCCTTACTTTCGTTGGAGGGCAGCAGCGCCAGAGACGCGCTCTGCCGCCAGCCATGGAACAACATTATGGCTGCCGATTTGAAACTGGAATAAAAAGAAATTAAATTGATTCCGATTCAGGAAATAATGTGCTAATAAGACGAATACTATGTATACATAGCATTAAGTGATTTAAAAACATTATTTTCATCACGATTGAGAGAAAAAATGTGGGTCTTCGGTTTTCGGTCTTCTTTTTGTAGACACCCATAATGGGTGTCTATAAAACGAAGACCTTTGATAATTTCACAAACTAAAGTTCAAATAACCTCGTAATTGTGATTTTGTGACAGCCCGGAGTGTATTATCATCAAAACAAAAGAGAAAAAATAGGGGTCTTCGTTTTTGGGTCTTCGGTCTTCGTTTTATAGACAGGGTGTCTATAAAACGAAGACCCTTAAGTATTTCTTGATATTCCTAATTTTATTCCGATGAAATAATGAAATACGTACTTGGCAACTGTTTTATGATGATTTTGAAATACTTACAATAAGATAATTGCGAAATAATTGAAGGTCTTCGTTTTTCAGGTCTTCGGTCTTCGTTTTGTAGACACCCATATAGGGTATATTGATATTCCTAATTTTATTCCGATGAAATAATGAAATACGTACTTGGCAACTGTTTTATGATGATTTTGAAATACTTACAATAAGATAATTGCGAAATAATTGAAGGTCTTCGTTTTTCAGGTCTTCGGTCCTCGTTTTGTAGACACCCATATAGGGTGTCTATAAAACTATAGAGAAAATAGTTCTATTTTCTCCATGATAAAACGAAGACCCTTGAATATTTCACAAACAGACGCCCAAAAAAAATTAGTAATTTTGATTTTGTGACAGCCAGGTTCATAATCATCAAAATAAAATAGAAAAATAGGGGTCTTCGTTTTTGGGTCTTCGGTCTTCGGTCTTCGTTTTATAGACACCCCGCAAACGCAAGACGAAGATGTTAACCCCTATGTCTCATTCTCCAATTGTCGTGAAAACATTAGGTCTACTGAAGGCCGCGTCAGCAAACTGCTGTGTTTGCGTTGTCTAATTCCATGGTTCACATTGAAAATCGACCGTGCGAACCAGAGTTTCATACACAGTTAAAATTTAGGCCTACTGCATTATATGGCGATCACTTTAAAATTCAGAAACAAGAACAAAGTGACAATTTTTTTCAAGTTCAAATCTGATTAATTTCTTTGACGGCCTACTGTCAGCTGCATTCGTTACCACGACAACAGAGAAGGTCAAATCGATTCTGCCAGAAATAGTACTACTTAGATGTCAATTTTCACGCACAAACAATCTTGTAATTAATATAGCTTTTGGTTTTCACTGTGAATTTAATGTTGTGCGATTCCAAATAAAATATATTTCTTGGCTTATGAGATTTATCACAATGGTTACGTACTGATGTTAAAGATGTCTAGGCCTAAATAAAAGAACATGCCGTTTGTTAGTATTACGTACTGATGTTAATATCTAGGCCTAAATTAAAGAACGTGCCGTTTGTTAGTATTACTTAAGTCAAGAAAGAAAATATAAGCATAACTGTGTGAATCTAAATTGAATTAATAGTTAGGCCTACGACCTACGGTCCTACAAGCCAAATTATTATAAACGTAAGTAATCGTTAAATTAAATTTAAATAACTTAAAATAAACAATATCAATTATAGAAATAATATATAAAACATTATAGCGATGACAAGTGCGCTTGGCCACTTACGTCGCTTAGGACACTGCGCATGAACTCATCCAGATGCTGAACAGGGTTGATGAGTAACTGAATATTTAGAACACTTGTATGCCCATAGTCATAATGTGCCTATATTTGGTCATGATGCAATGTCATCATGACCATATTTAGGCATGGCACATGTTTTTTTTTTTTTTTTTCAAATAAAATTTGATGGTCTGGACAGGGAAGCTAACTAGACGCGTGGTTTGTCTTACAAACTACTTTATCATATCACGCGTCATTCCATTGTAGGGCCTAGACCTATCAGGCGTGGAGTCTGACAAACCACTTTGTATCATTTGTTGTAGTATCTTACTACGTCAACCAGAGTCCAACGTATTATATTAAGACTGAAATCATTAAGAACATACGTCTCCGTGGCAACATGAAAGAGATAGATTTCATATTGATCTTTCCTGATCGATTAAGAAGTAGTGAGCGCACTTCAAATTAGCAGGGGTTTTACTTTTCTTTGCGTCGTTCATGTCGCTGGTGGCTTCTTCTTGCCAAAATATCCGCTTAGATTGAAATCGAATTAATTACTTTAATTCTATTCGTAGGTTTAGCGCTAGCCTCTTGGGCTTTCTATGAACTTAGTTTGCTCTCAGTAACCCGTAGGGTTTACTACGGAGCATTGACTGCAGATAATACCGCAGAATAATTTCTTTAATAATTATATACAAATATATGATACACATTACATTCTTTTTATATGGTTACATATTGTCTATAATTTGTACAAATGATTTATGAAACGAATTTAATTGCATGAAAAAGCCGAGCACTCACTGCGCTCGTCGGTCGTCGGCCGATGCGATTCTATGGAGAACGAAAGGCCACGACGCACGCGTAACGAATCGTTTTAGGCTATGTTCTCACACGGCTGCTAACGGTTAGCAGGATCCGGATGCTGCTAACCGTTAACTGCCGTGCGTCTATACGAGAAAATTCCGATCCGGATACCAAAAATATGATGACCGAATCACTGGCCAATTAAGAAACTGGAAATTGTAAACGCGTACGTGTGATTGGTTGATGATAAAAACGCGCTCAACTTGCTAACCGATAGCGCTTGCTAACCGTTAGCGGTATCCGGATACTGCTAACGGTTAGCGCTAACCGATCGGGCGTTCTCACGCAGGTGCTAACGGTTAGCGCTAACGGTTAGCACCGGATACTAGGGCTCTCGTGAAAACCAGGACTTTGATGACGATCCGTTTTGCTACCGACAATCAGCAGTCGTCTAGTGCTCACAGGGCGCGGAGTTGGATTTGTAGACCGACGGTCGTACGATGCAGCGAGTCTCAGCCTAATACAACGTAGGTACGCGGTTGTATTGGTTGCCTGTCCAGCAGTGAATTGAGTTTAAGATAGACAACTCATTTTCTGTAACTGGGCCTAAGTTACGGAACAGCCTTCCAACCAATAAGCGTAAAGCCCTTTGCGTGTTATGGTTTTAAAAACTTTCTAAAAACGTGTCTCTTTCCAAGATATAGCCTAGGTATTTTATATTTTGTGTTGCTCTTTGTTAAATTGCTGTAATTTTTCGCCTTTCGTGAGCAATATTTTATTTCTTTTGTTCTCAATTTGGACAGTTTTCTGGTCTTTGCAAAAAAGCGCTTAATAAATCCTGTAATAACAATGGTATTACTAGTAATCTCTGTACCTTTTTATTAAATACATTTGAGTGAAACGCTTAGGAATACGTCGATTCCCATGCCTTTACGAATTCGTTAAGATTTAGATAGAAGCTGGATTTAATGAAAGTAAGAAAATTGTAGGATTTGCAAAGAAAATCTAATTTGGAACTGACAAAATAGTGACGCGCATGGGGTAAACAGCCTTAGAGACTGCCGCCCGTATATCGATCTTCATTACAGGTTTCTTAATTTTATCGATGCATGGAAAGTGTTCCTGAGTAGGCCTAATTTGTTTCAATTTACACGTAATGAATTCTCTCTTTACGGTATTTTATAGAATAGGCCTATATATATTGCTGCAATTATTCAAGAGGTGGCTAAATATTAACAATGATAGAATAAAAATTAGTGCAACCAAGTAGATATTTCTTTCGTCCTTTGTATTCCAAATTGCGTAGGCACTTCGTATTAAAGCATTGTATGTTTACAGCGTCGTCTAATTGATCTGAAATCTGATTCGCTAAACGCGAAAACAAATGATTTACTCGACAATCAAACTTTAGCATCTAAAAAATAATTATACATAAGCTGGTTTTCACACTGACATTCTTTGTGTTTTTTTGTTTTTGTTTTTGTTTTTGTTTTTTGTTTTTTTTTTTTGCTTAAAAATTAAGCTTCTTTTAATGGAACAAACCATGGGCCCTGGGTTGGTCTTGTTATTATTATTTATATATTTGCAGTATTTATTCAATAATCGGTTGAGAAGGTATCCAAAGCATAAGCCTGAATCGAAGGGACATTTTATCGATGTAGAGAATGTTTCTCTCTTCATAATGCATATAGGCCCTAGAAAATTTGTTGGTGAATTGATAATTATTTATGTATTATGGTTGCCTTTACTTATTTTGAGGGGCCTACTGTTGAAAGCCATGCTTGTGGTTTTCCCTTTTTTTTTAAAATTTATTTTGATTGATTGAATGTTTATTATTAATAAACGTCGCAAGTACGTATACTTTGTTTAATCAAAAATAAAATTATATTTTTTAATGCGTATCATCCATTCTCTTCGGGTTCCGCTACGACGTAGTCATCAATTTAGAACGAGCGCCACCTATAAGGATCTGCTGTCCAGACTCTGTCTCTTATACACATCTAGATGTGTATAAGAGACAGCTCTTATACCTGAAAATATATTATCAGTATTAGGCCTATAATTATTATATATTTTACATTATATATTATAATTATAATTTTTTAATATTATTACTAGTATTATTATGTTTATTGTTGAATATTATTATTAAGATTAATTGTTATTGTAATAGCCCTTTTTTTTAAATACTGAATTCGCTTCAATAATTTCTTTGTAGGTTTGAGCATTGTTTGAGGGAGATGTTTTACTGCAGTGAATAATAGGAACGCGTCGATCACTTTTTTGTTTAAAATCCATTCTCGAATATTTGCATTAACAAAGATGTCCATCAAATACACTTTGTGAAAACTCACACGTACAAGTCCTGCACACTACAAAAGTAGGGACTGCTTCTGATTGTCTATTCGAAGTTAACATGAGAATTCGTATTTGCTCACGTGTGGAGACCTGTTGGCGGTAATGGATCATAATAATTTTATATATTTTACAGAACTCGTACTACAGAATTTTAAAGAAGCCAGAATACGAAGTACACGTAACCAGTGGCGTGTCTAGAGGTTTGCGGGGGTGCGTCTTGTGTGGGGTGGGGGCTGGAATGACGTTGATAATGCTTGAAGCAAAAAAATCACGCTCAATTATTAAAAATCACCCCATATCACATTATTTTGCGAGCTAGTGCCCCACTTAACATTCGCCACATCAGCCCCTTCCCATCAACCCTCCTTCTCCATTTCAAGACCCTAGATAGACACTGCATATAACGCTTTAAATTAGTTTGCACACTTTAAAAAGCGGATCAATTCTATTATACTACTGTAATTGTAATATTCGCACTTCTAATGTTGTTGTCCGAATATTCCATGGCCTTTCGAAAGTACACCTCACATCACGAAAGGTTTTTACACTCTTAAGGAAATGTTCAACTTTAAGTTCATGATGTTAGTTATTGTACTTTGAAGTATGCGTTAGATGGTAATTACTAATTCAAAGATGCTAAGTAAATAAACATCTATGATAGACAAACACTAATAATAATAATTATCTTATATTGATTAACTTTATACATTTAACGGTGCCGTAATACGCATTCTCCTGTGAGCTTTAGGCTTTCATTTACACATCCATGGTTCTTATTCTCTCTAGTTATAATATATGACGGACATTCTTTTGTTTAAATATGGAAGAACATTTTTACACATAAATGTATACACATGTGGGAAAAAATGGAAACCCCTTAAATAACATCAAGCCAGGCTCCGGAATAACGTTTTTTGATGTTGTAGGCCTACAACTGATATTTTTTAAGACACAAATACCGTGTTTGCATGATGAAAAAAAACCCCCTCGAAAACCGGTAATAAGATAAACATTTTTGAATATTTAAAAACTGGGAAAAAGGCGACGTAACCACCCTTTTTCCAGCTTTGGTCCTGGGTTCAAATCCTGTGACAACAAAGAATTTATCTTCACGACCAAAAAAAAAATCTCCACTCCCTAAGGTTCGAGAGACTCATTTGTTCATGTAAGACGACCCCTGAATGTCAGTTGACCTTCTGGGTTAAGCTGGAAGAATCAGCCCTCTAAAAATATGGGAATAAACCAACAAAGTAGCAACTGGTTCCAAACATTAAAAGCGAGTTTAACGGCATTTCTACTAGATCTTTCATAAAACGTACACCATTTTTGTAATCACAAAGAAAAGCGCTATACTAGCTAGACGGTAACATGTAATATTAATAAACATCAATATTTTTAAGCTGATTTTTTTTCACACAAGCTTCTATTAGTAGGCTGCACATCATTCTAGTCGATATTGCTCACACAGTGCCGTGAGCAAGCTATTCAGGTCTAATAATCATCATCATCATCAACAACAACAACATCATTACTATTATTATGTAAATACATGTCTCCCTCCAATTAACGACCAGTTCTTGGACTGTGATTCCCATGGCCTTTAACAGCTTTGGTCCCTAAACAATAATAACAATAAAAGAAATTTGTTAGTGTAGGACCTAAAATGTTTTTAATTAGGTGGTCTTTGACTAGAGGGAGGACTGTACTTGGATTGAAATATTTGATAAAAAAAATAGACAATATTATTAATAAATAGCTAATAATAAATCACTAATCTACGGATATTATGCTACACGAGGCTACTGTTCCGTACATGTCAGCATATATACCGAAGTGTTACTTCAAAAGTAAGAGTTTTATCCATACGCCTTACGACGTGTGAAATTTCGGATTTGATTGTACCACGCAACATAATCCAATGCAGAGACGGTCAGCATGCAAACGAAAAAGACGAACGCCAATTTCACCCAGAGTTGACCCTCCATTCTATATTACATATACATTTCAGTTTTTTAATGATGACATTTAGTTCCATCTCGTAGTTTTTTTTAAAGTATAATCGTGATAATACGGGAAAGTAATGTTCAATTTACGAACCAATTTCAAACGTAATTTTCAATATCTATCATATCGAAGCTGATGTGAACCAAACCTTCGAACAATTTACTGGGTAGTATATTTTTACCACTTGTATATAGTTCAATTAAAATGGTAAAAATATACTATCCATTAAATTTTTGACATTTTTATGTAGTTTAATTTTTTTTTAATGCGTATCATCCATTCTCTTCGGGTTCCGCTACGACGTAGTCATCAATTTAGAACGAGCGCCACCTATAAGGATCTGCTGTCCAGACTATGAAATTTTATTTAAAAAAAAAATCAAAAACAAAAAAAAACTGTTGTATGCTCATTTAGTTATGATGTACCAAAATTTGGTCATGGTGTGATGTCATCATGACCATTAGTCATGTCACATGTTTTTTTGTCAAATAAAATGTGATAGCCTGGACAGGGCTTTAGACGCGCACGCGCTTTTCAGATTTTTGAGACGTGGCTGCACTTCAGTTCTGTCCAGTCAAAAATATTTGTGAATAAGTATGGTCATGATGATATCACATCATGACCATACATAGGCACATCATGATTATATATTGACACACAACTTTTTTTTTTGTCAGACAAACTTTAAATATCTGAACAGAGTTTTATATCGTTTTTACAGCCGATGTGATGCCTCTTCCATAGTTAAAAATAAGACCTACAATGAACTGAGAACAACCATTGTAATAGCGGTTTGGTTCTCTTGAAAAAACATCGGATCGGCACTCCAAAACACAATGGGTCTTTCCAGATTGCTAATCAAACTTGAAACTGACCAATCAGAACCTTTTATTAAAAAGTCAAGAATACGCGCAAGTCCCACAAACAAACAAATTTACGTATATGCCTACATTGTAGTTTTGTGGGACCTTAGCAACAGTATCTGTCTGGTTTCCTTAAAATCGCTACACTATATCGCTTTCACTGCAATCGCTGCACAGCGTATCCCCGACGCAATCGGAATGGTTTCCAGATACAACCAACAAATCAGCATCAACGAAAGCTGTCGGCGATAACGTGTACCGATTTTATGGAAACCAAGCGTAACTGGAGCGCTGATTGCGCATGATTTGAACACGAATTCTTCTGATTGCGATTTGGGCCAAACCGCAGCTGTATGTCGGACGCGCATGCGTTTTCGCATTACGTTTCCTCTTTTTGCTTTGTAAATTTCAATCGAGAGATCCGGCACCTTTGTATATTTTGACTAATGAATGAAAGTAAAATGGACAATATACAGTTACCATCTGTCATTCACAAGGGTAGAATTAATAGCCAGCCACATATAGCGTAAGCTTGAAATAAGCATTGAAATGATGAATAGACATTAATATTCCTGTTCAAAAAATGAAATTATTTTAATTGTTTACTTTGTAAGTATTTTTCTGAGCAGCTCTCATCTTTCAATCGACAACGAGAAAATGTTTGCATGCCTATTAAAAGACGCATTTTATAATAACGTTTATTTTTATTTATTTCATTTCATTTTTAAAAAATAAAAAGCGCCTCACATTTACGATAATCGAGAACCACTGTCACAGAAAGCACACACCACAGACATCATGCCAAAGAATCAGATCAGCCCTGGACACACTCATGAATCAAGGGTTAACTTTAGCATAAAAAGCTTTTATTGAATCTTAGGGGATTTACGTATATTAAATAGCAACTCGTTCCAATATCTAGGTCCAAGAAAAGAGAATGCTTTAGTCTTTATAAATATAACCACAAGCCTATGGATGTCTAGAGCAGATCTGAGTACACTAGGCCTACACTCATATATTGCATAGATCCTGATAAAGTAATCTATTAAAAGATGTTCTATTAAGAAAGTGAATCGTTTTGTTAATTTTATTTTTTCATAACAACAATATAATTTTGTAACAAAATTACCCCCCTGTCGTAACAGCACAATGGGGTGATAGGTACAACTAATGGGACAGCCCTGAAATCCGTTCTTATTGGTCCAGCACTCTGATTGGCTGACTGTCCGTATAAAAGCCACCGGAACTTGTCTAGCTCTTTTGAAGTTAAGGGTATCAGCTGAAAGGTTGGGAACGTGTGTTATTGAGTACGAGTAGGAGGTGAAACGTGAGTTATTGAGTATGAGTGGGAGTTTCAATCGATTAACTATTACTATTGTATTCGCTTTCGCTTATTGAATTTGAACGAATAAAGAGCCGTCGGCCACATACACCGTTAAGGCCGGGCACTCACTGCGTCACGAATCCAACTATGCTCCCTGTGGCGAGCGTTTAGACAACGCAACGCCGTCTGATGATTGACGGTGGCATTCTGAACGATCGTCATTAAAAACACGATCCGTTGCGCGCGCGTCGTGGCGTTGCGTTCTCCATAGACGGTCGGGAGCAGTGAATGCCAGCGTTTACATGACCTGGTACTGCTTTTATTTAGCAAGTCATTGCCCTCCGATGGAGGGCTGTGGGCCAGTACACCTGCAGTCGAAGCCGTCAATCATCCGAATCCTGACAAGAATTGGATACGAATACAATTAACGTTACAATATTATAATATTTACCTATATTGTAGCGGTAATCCAACTGGAAAGTAGGTCTGATGTAAGCATTAGAATGTTGACATTCAAATGTTTCTAAATCTGATTATTTTGGGTTTAATGTCATACCTTGGCCATCAGAAATAATCGTAATACGTTTATTATTTGATTACATTGCAAACGTTCGTAATACTAATCCTATATTCTGATTTCAGTAGCTTTTAAATTGCTAGTTATTCCCAGGTCTATTTTGACAATTCTTTAATTTCACTAATAATTTCTTTTAAGAACGAGTTAACCTAAAAGTGTATAGTATATGCAGTATAGATTATCGGAAACATGAGCATTTTCATGCAAAATTTTGTATTGGTATTTTTAAAATAATGGAAATGTAAGTTCTCTAAAATTTATAAAAAAGAAATTATTTGCTCTTTCTTTTTTTTTTTCATTTTATATTACTGGTTCTTAAAACATCACATTTCGACTAAATATGGGCATAGTGACATTATTTTTTTTTGTCTGAAGACTTATTTTTAGTGGGTTCTTTCAGACTATGAGTTGGGGTAGTACATTATTTTTCACTTTTTGACAATCTACTGTCATTGTTATTTTGATAAATCTTCTTGTTTGCAAATAAATGTCCTAAGCGTATATTGTCACTATTAAAACGAAGCCTGCAATTCCTTAATTTCATAAGCAATAGAATGAGATCAGTGATGTACAGACCACCTACAGGCCTAATTCGTATCCTTGAAAACAAGAATGACGTAACTATATCTTACTTTGACGCTCAATAATAATAATAATAATAAAACAAATTATAATAATTATTGTTATCATTATTATTATTGTTATTATTGTTAATTCAATGTTGTTTTTATTGTTATCATTATTTTAGTAGTAGCAGGTCTTGTAGTAGTAGGCCTAGCAGTAGTAGTGTAATAGTAGTAGTAGTAGTAGTAGTAGTAGTAGTAGTAGTAGTAGTAGTAGTAGTAGTAGTAGTAGTAGTAGCAGTATTGGTAGTAGTAGTAGTAGTAGTAGCAGTAGCAGTAGCAGTAGCAGCAGCAGTAGTAGTAGTAGCAGCAGCAGTAGCATGGTAGTAGCAGTAGTAGTAGCACTCGTATTAGTAGTAGTAGTAAAAGTAGACAACCAACACGATAATACGACAACATTATCATTAATTTAGAACATTATCCAAGAATTACGTAATAGATTGATTTTGAGTTAACAATTCCGATTAGCCAATTGAACAGAATTTGATTAACTAAGCTAGACTAATAGAAAGTCATTTGGAATTGCAATAGACTAGTAGCGATAATGATAATAAGAAAAATAACGATAATGATAATAATAATGATTATAATAATACTATCTAACAATAAAAATAATAAAAAGCATACATGTTTTTGTAGGCCTATTCCTACCAACTGCATGCAGTACAACACCATACTCAATATGACTTCTAAAAGGTTGACAGAAATATTTAAATTCAGCATATAATCCTTCGAATGAATGAATATATTTAAAAATCTTTCTTTCTACTTTACGCTCGATACACGTTATATGTCTGTTAACTGTATTATGAGTTCCAGGAAGTTTTTTTTTGTCCTAACGTTGCAAAGCTTTTGACCTATTTTAATGTAAAATCTCCTCTGTGATGTCTTATAAATATCGTAAACAGTTGAAACGTTATGATTTGTTAAAGTATGCATTTAACGCTATTAGCATACTTGTCAAATTTTTGCATCCAATTACTGTTCTGAATTGCAGTAGGCCTATGCTTTTTCATTAAGAGTAAGAGAGTACACTGTCCCTGTCTCTTATACACATCTAGATGTGTATAAGAGACAGACCTTACACTAAATACAGTACACTAGGTATATATGTCACAATCAGCTTTCTTATCTGCATCACCATTATTATCATTATCACACCACCATCGTCGATCATCATCATCATTATTACTATTGCTTTTATTATTCATCCTATATATATATTGCAGCCACGGAACCAGGTGCGCCGGAGAGGTGGCGATGCAAGCAAATAATAGCATATGTGGTGTTGGCATTGCTTTCAACTCGAAAATTGGAGGTGAATAATTTATATATATATTATAATATTCATATTAATTTATTTTAGCATAACCTGGGGAACTTCAGTAAACGCCATCTATGGTATCACATTTCTTGTTTATGCGCCGAATTGTCTACCTACAAACGAGACAATAGTTTCTCTAGGTGCTACGGAAGTCAATTTTCTTTGTGGGGCGTCTAGCTAGAGGGGTTTTTTTTGTTGTGAAGTTAATTGTCTATGAACAATTGTGTGGGGGTGGGAACGATGATGACTAATTTCATAAGAGCAATTGTCTAGGTTTAGAAGTCAAGTCATTCCTTCATGTCTAGCGAAACATATAAGGTCTATGGGCTAATATTTTGTCTAGGCTTTTAAGGGGCACTTTTGCCAGTCTACGGTTATTCTTGCTTGCTATATGCTTTTATACACTGTTCCTCATAATAATTTTTGGTTTCTTTGAAATTTATAATTAATCCTTAAAACAACGTTAGATATTCCATTTCAAGTGTGTACACAGTAGCCTATTGTGTAAGGCGAACATAACATTTTATCAAAAATATTTCATTTGAATCCCCGGACCAAATCATGGCCTCAAGTAGCAAATTGGCATCATCAGCATTACGATAAGTCACCTTGTATATGAATAATAAAGCCATGTTAACCTTATTGAAGCTATAAAAATCTTTTATTTGTTTGAAAGATGTCTAATAATATAAGTGAAATTACGCGTTAAAATATGTTACTGATGTTATGAATTTTAAATTTTTTGACGATGAATTAATACCGATCGTGTGTTCTGCATTAACGAAATATCAGGGAAATTACATTTCACCGCGATTCGTATAAATCGTATCTAAAAGCGATCGATTTTTGAGATGGTTTTTTGGTGGACGTGTGGCGAAGTTTAGTAGTAGGTGAAACTGTACAGTTTTCCCCGTTGTGTTTTTGGCTCCTTGCTTCGTGATGGAATGGCATACGTTTGAGACTTACGTGAAGCATTACCGTACGAGTGCATTTACATTACATCCTGGTCTATATATAAATCTACAAATGACGATTACTTTTATAGATGGCCACAAGTATACACACACAAGATCCGTATACTAATTAGCGAACAAGTACTACAAATATACATTTCTACCCCTCCCATTATATACAAGGTATTAATATATATATATATATATTATATATATAAACACCTTGTATATATATATATATATATTATATATATATAAACACCTTGTATATATACCGTTTGATTATATATATATATATATATATATATATATATAAATTTGTTAAATCTAGTTTACTGCGAAACGCGGTAAACACAATATTCACAAATAGATAAATAGTAATAATAATAATAATAGTTCCTATTCGAGCACTGTTACTATTAATATTATTATTTATCTATCTATTTATTTGTTTTATATATATATACATATATATATAGGGTATGTATATAACCTTATATATGTGTATAGGGTATGTATATACCCTTATATATGTGTATAGTTTATATATATATATATTATATATATATATATATATATATGGGCATATATAGGCATTATTAAAGCCAATATTAATTGTTAATATATTAGTATATAAAATATTATGAAGGCTTATATACGGTATCTATTTATTGTTTTGTTGTATTTCTTTTACCTATACATTCTGTGGCTAGTATTTTTTCTCCGTTGGTAGGACAACGAGTGGTTCATGCTTTTATTGGAGAGATTGGATCCTAAAACAAGTTTTGACTAATATACTACAGATAAAGGTACTATTAAATATAATGCACGCATTGAGCGTGTTGTAATGTCCCTCAATGCGTCAATGCCGCAAAACACGCTCGTGTTATAATGTAAACCACGTACGTTTATGTTCTAATGTTAAGGTTAGGTACTCACACTCCACGCTCCATCTACTTAAAATATCATACGAGAAATATGACAAACAAGAATAAATATTTAGCAAAAATAAATGACAATGAAGCAAACTTACGCTGTGCGGCGGACCGTTTGATGATATTTTCCAAGAAAGTATTTTGTGGGGCCACTAGACCCCGTCTCGATCCTGGCATCTTGATTATTAAACGTTAACGTCCGTATAACATAGCAAACAATGTCATTTCTGTCTTAGCCACATGTCGAAATAGTAATTCCAATAAAATTTGTGAATTTTCATGTTTTTTCCCCCTCGGACGTATTCCAGTTTTGGCAAATTTATGAAAAAAAAAATGGATGAACAAGAACTACGCTGGTGGAACTGAATGCGACGCGAACACCAAGAGATACAAATATTGATAGCAGCAACGCAATGAATATTACTCAATTGAACAGGCTTAAGAACGTATAGGATTTTGCTTTAGAAAAATATTGGTAATTATTTCGGTGTGCATGGTAACGCGCCTGCTCACACATGCGCAGTCGATACGTTTTTGCTTGCCGTTTGGCGACTCGCTATCAGAAATTCTGAATTCTATAATCCATGGGATTTTTCTTACCATTACCAACAACATTCAGAACACGAACTATTTATGCAAATCATGTTTAAAGAAATCGAATTTATTTATAATAATGGTTGAATATATCAAAAAGTGTGTGTTATGTATTTTTCACAGCCAAGTTTCCGTTTCTTATAAGAAAATCGCATCAATTTCCTACGCAGCTGCGAGTTAATATGAAGGTAATCAGAAATTAATTTGATCAGAGCACGGTCGGAGCATGTTGCATGAGAACCAATTATTTTTTATCTTATGGTTACAAAGAGTAAAACATTACAGTATCTTGCAGGACGACCCGAATCGACAAAATGCCGGTAGCGGCAACCGATTTCACCACTTTGTGCCTGAAAAAAAACCTATAGACTTATATGCGTAGGCCACGTAGGCATATATCCTCTTATTGATTTATTATTTAACCATTATTAAAGTTTGTTCACTGTGCCCGGCTACTTTTTACTTTTTGAGCATACTGCGCTTGCGCAGGTATACTCTATGCAGTGGTAGTGACATTTTTGTGTAAAATGGAATGTGGGTTCATTTCAGCTCATTTGATTTGACAAGCATGTCAAGTACAGTGTGTTGACAGATGACCAATGGCTGGTAGCACCCTGTCGATAAGAGTAATTTTGGCCTGTTTCTGCAGTTTACTCAGGCCTCCTATCAAGAGCCTATTTTTAAAATTGTAACTTATAACGCTTTATCAAAATGTTAGATGGTAGTATTAGTCGTTTAAAAGTATTTGTGCACATTGACCTTTGACATATACACAGTTGAGACCAAGAGGCGTATTTTGGACAAATACTAGTAAAGAAAGACTACCGGACCGGTTTTTATCCCCGTAAGAGGTCTACAATTCTATTCTCTTATTAATTATTCATTAATTATATCCTTCCGCGTCAATAGATAAACAACAATTTTTTTTGTAGTGGAACCAATTTGCAATTTTTTCCTTTTCCTTTTACACTTTCTTCATCATGATGTCATTGCTAAAAGGAAAAAAATAATAATTTCAAATATATATATGTTCTATATGTATTCTTCCCCAAATGCTGTAATTTTTTCTTATTCAAATATGTCACCCAATATCATAAAAGGGCTCGTCCTCAGGCCAAAATGAGGTTTTGTTATGATGGCATAGAACATATCATTTAATTTAAAATAAACTCAATTGGGTGTCTGCGCTCAAAGTCATGCGCGCAAAGTGATGACTTTCTTAAATCAAGTTTTGAGGAAAATGCCTAATTATTTTCAGTAGGTTTCTATTCATATTTCACTAACTCCCATCCTAAATTGGCTAAAATTTACCTTTTACGTACAGTTGGAATTTTAAATTCAAACTTTAGGAATAGACGATTAATAGTTAGGTCTATACTTTGTTTATTACAAAATAAACCCAAATTCACACAAAATTCACGTTCTACGGCCTATTCTGGCTATTGAGGCTTGTTTCTCTATGCAGTGCGGTGCGAGTTTACAGCCCTTTTATGATTTTGGGTCACATATGTTTTCATTTAAAATATTCAACTGGAATACAACATTTGTGTTATCGTTATGTTGAATCGTATTTAACCCCCACCCCATCCTGTTCCCTCTGTTTATTAATGAACGGTGCATATAAAATGGATATAAAACATAGATGGCGCTACACAAGTATTTTGAGTTCTCCTGCGCAGCTTCTTGGCCATTTGATTTAAAAAAAAAAATTATTTTAGACTCGACATGAATTATTATTGTATAACATTACCAACTACAAATTATCTTACATAATGTTGAAGATTCTTATACCATACTATATCTGTTATTCTGGTAATTCGTTTCTAAGCCTACATGCAAATCCTGGTGCCACCCCTGTCAATCAGAAGGGGCCCATTATTAGGGGACCCATGCCTTTATTATAGTAATTATTATTTTTGAGAAAAAAAAATGCTACGTACAATTGATATGGGCCCCAGATAAGCTTGGGTCTCGGGGATCTTTCTCCCTGTCCCTCTCGGTGGCACTTCTCCGAAGAGTATTTGCGTCTTTATTTTGCCTGTCTACCTATCCATGTCAGTTTAAAATAAAATTAATATACCAAAAATAATTAAATAAATATATATATAGATAAATAAATAAATAAACATATAATTAAAATAAATTTTAAAAAATGCAGAATTAAAAAATGGCTACACTTTGCAGGGGGAAAACGGCGCCGCGAGCAGCTCTGCCAGAGATAGGTATGTGCGCTGATTAAGATTACATTATTATTATTATTATTATTATTATTATTAATATTATTATTATTATTATTATTATTAACTGTACCTATTTGACCCTTGAGATATTGCGGCCGGTATATCAGTATCGATCACGTCGTCACAGACCCTCATCATTTACCTTCAAATAAATTAAATCGAAGTCGAAGAATGTCTATGTTTCTTGTGCACAAATGAGAAAATATTGATCCAAGTAAATAATTATATTTTTGTGAAAAGCAACCTTGGCGTTGCACCTAAGAAGGTTGCAGAGCGCTGTGTTTATGAAATTACGTAACCTTAACCATGAATTATGGAAGGTGAATAGAAATGCGGAATATTATCATTCGCTCATCGTGGTGATTAGAATGGAACTGTAGGTTAAAGGTTAAAACGTTTGCTTTCTAATTCCATGGTTCAAATCCTGTGATATACATTTTTCCGTTTGTATATCCAGCAATGCTTTAAAATTCGTAAATCATCTGGTGACTACAAAAGTCAAAACATATGAATTTATTTTTCCTTCAATTTTAATGTTTTAATTTTGTAAAGTATACATACATGCATACATACATACATACATACATACATATACACATCTAGATGTGTATAAGAGACAGTATATATTGAGGGAATAAAAAAAAAAACAAAAAAAAAAACATGCATTTATTAATCCCAGTAATGAAAAAAGGCGAGACATGCACCTGTACTCTGGGGTAAGGGACCAGACCAATGTACATTTCAACTTTTTGACAATCTTTAATTTTATTGAATAGACCGATTTTAATTCATTTGGTGACTACAAAAGTCAAAACATATGAATTTCTTTTTCGCCGACAACCAATTTTCCGACAGTTTTTGTGTCTATGCCCCCTCGAAGCCCAGGAACAGAAACGATTGACATAATGCTTTGTGGACGGACGAATAGATTGAGCAAGTAGAGACCCTGAACTAGATCTTTAGAGACCTCTTAGGAATATAAGGATGAATTAGTTGTGAAATAAACACTGGCGATATAAACAGTAACTTAATCAATTTGCTTTTTTTTTAATTCAATTTGTATATGGCTAAGTAAATTAATTCTCATTTTTTGAATTATATACCGTATACCCATTAATTTATTGATAGGCCTATGCCTAATTTGTACCGTAGGCCTACCTTCAAATTGTAATTCAGCCTGTGCTACTATTTTTAAAGTTTTATATGTGAATGAATAAAAGATACCGACCAATTAATATTGTAATATTAAATAAAATACGTCGTATTCTGGTGTGATTTTAACAATTTTAATATTATTAAAAGTATATTGTACATTTCAATTGTCTTACTTGTTTCTCAATTTGTACCAATTTGAAAAATTGCCCCATATTGTATTAATTATTGCTCTTATGATTTTTTTTTATAGTACTAAAATATTTAATAAAAAATAAAGATGAACATGTGTTTATTATGGGGCCTGTACTTAGCCTAATATTTTTAGCAGAATATTTTATTGCATGATTTAGGCCTACTGTATATATTAAAAATGGGTCTGCATGTATGGTAAAAAGTAACGATTTTCCATGATTACCATACCGATATTACCAGTCCCCCACAAAACAAAACATCTGTCGACGAAACATCAGTCACATCAATCACAACATCACAAAAACAAAAATTTTCGGCGAATATGTCTGTCGGTAAATTGGTTGTCTACTGAAAATTCCTGAATTTAGAATCCCATATGAAATTAGTTTATACAAAGTAACACATACAGTGAGCCTATACCGATAGGCCTACTCATTTTAAGAATCAAGAAAAAAATGTTCATTTACTATATAATAATAATAATAATAATAATAATAATAATAATAATAATAATAATTCTGCCTATTGTTATTTTGAGTAACTAATAACTTAATCAGTGGTGGCATCAGTGGAGTCCGAGTGATCAAATCCCACCAACCCACCACCTGTCAAGGGGATCTCCCCGCCGGGGAGTGTTATTGAAATTTAAGGATTTTGCATAATTCG
Source organism: Anneissia japonica (assembly GCF_011630105.1). Taxonomy (NCBI): domain Eukaryota; kingdom Metazoa; phylum Echinodermata; class Crinoidea; order Comatulida; family Comatulidae; genus Anneissia; species Anneissia japonica. The sequence continues at coordinate 1,079,915 of NW_022745982.1, forward strand.
TCACCCGACATCAAGAAGAGACACAAACTTCAAAAATCATATTTTTTGAATTGTTTTTTCTTTGGCAACTTTACCTTTCACCTAATTAGCATAATTGCCCATCAGCTAGCTCTTGGCATAGGCCTACTAGCAAAGAGTATACTCCAGGGTTGCCATTGGCCTTTTTGACGGCCAGATTTTCCTCAAATCTGGCCGTATAAAAATTTGCCTGGCCGTTGGAAAAGCTACGGCCAAACTATATTTGGCCGAATTTGTGAAAATTTTACATTTTTTCCCAATATAGGCCTAATATAAGCAGATATAACGTATATTCTTCTGGATAGGCCCTATGTTGTTTTTGTACAAAAGCTTAAATTCTTTATTTGACTCTAATCGTGTACCTTTCTTTACATTGAACGTCTATAGTCGTACTCGCACTAAACACTTAATGTATGTTCCCCCTTTGGCCGAGTTGACGTAAGAAGTTTATTTAAAAATTAGCAGGCCTAAATTTAATAATTTAAATTGTTCGGATGAAATATATATTCTTTATGAAGTTTATTCTTGTTTAAGCTTCAAGAAAGTTCAATGCGAGTTTGTACCGTGTGTTTTATAGTTCCAACTATGGAGATTTATATCTCTTTTGGTTGAGAATTGAATAAAATAAAATACATTAAAAACTTTAATTTATTTATTTAATTGCCCACTTGAATTTTATAGGCGCTTCAGTGTTCTTTATGTAGAGCGCCATATAAATACTCGATGTTAGGGATCCGATGGCACCTCCAACTTCAAGCAAGTGAATTGCAGAGACTTCTTTGAAGTTACTCTGAAGATAGGTGCACATGAAAATCACGAAGAAGATGATTCTAATAGAGACATTGATTTGTTGTGTTAAGTAATGCATTTATATCATTCAGAGGCGAAGTTAGAAAAAAAAATAGATCAAAAGAAGTTATTAAAGTTTTCATAGGTTGTTTTAACAACGGGTTAATGTAACTTTCATTCTAATTTAAGAGAGCCACTGATTTGCCATATATGAAGATTCGATAAACAGGCCCTTAAACTTATTGATACATGGACTACAATGTACCTTATTTTAATAAATTTGAATAAAATTTAGATCAATCTCAATAATGTGTTTTTAAATAGGCCTACATGTTAGCAAATGATTAAAGAACATATTTAATACATCGCACCGTCCAATTCGAAACCCCTCTAATTCGAGACCACTTTTTCGAAGAACCAAATAACACTTTTCAAACTATTAACACTATGCTAACTCTGTCTCTGTGGAGTCCGAACCCGAGACCACCTTAAATATTCAAGTCCCAATTGTGGTATTGAATTAGAGGGCGAACAGTATTATGATGTAGCTGGGCATTTAATTTATGGTGATAAATTAACTATAATAACAAAAAAGGTGAAAGATTAACATTGTTCGGTGTATATCATTTTATTTTCTTCAACTTCAAACAAATTACTGCTGATTTTCGTGTAATTTTTGTATTTTAAATGAATATTATGTACCCACTGTTGTCTTCTAATCGGATTAAAATCTGAATTTTGGCCGATATCGAAAAAAAAGTTTGGCCGAATTTGGCCGTGAGATGGCGTGTGTTTTCCCACGAAGCCTGTCGACTATTCTGGCAACCCTGGTATATGACTGTCTCTTATACACATCTCTTGAATTTTATAGGCGCTTCAGTGTTCTTTATGTAGAGCGCCATATAAATACTCGATGTTAGGGATCCGATGGCACCTCCAACTTCAAGCAAGTGAATTGCAGAGACTTCTTTGAAGTTACTCTGAAGATAGGTGCACATGAAAATCACGAAGAAGATGATTCTAATAGAGACATTGATTTGTTGTGTTAAGTAATGCATTTATAACATTCAGAGGCGAAGTTAGAAAAAAAAAATTAGATCAAAAGAAGTTATTAAAGTTTTCATGCTGTTGCTGAGTAACTGTACGATACATACTTGCCATACGACTAAAAACTACCTGACACACAGGCATAGGAGTATCATAGGGCCTGTCGCCGTGTCGCCCATTTCGAAAGCTCGTTATTGTCAAGCCGAGCGAGAGCTAGGCTAGGCTGGATGTTTTCAAAAACGTACACCCGTACTCAAACTCAAATTTTGGCGTACCCGTACCATATTTGGCTAACCAGTGTCAGAATGTTCAGTTACCGAATACTTATTTTTATTAATATTAGAGTTCAGACATGAATTTGAAACGAGAAAGATTATATCAAGGAGGTATAAAAATAACCTCCTTGACCTTGATTATATATAGAATAACCGTCGCATGTTGTTATGTAGAAATGATTTATTTATATGATTTATTTATTTATTTTTAACTCTGAGATCATGAAAGGCAAGCATTGCCATTGGGACTACCTGAGCTCAAATTTGCACAGAAAATTACTAGGAAAATAGAGGTGCACAGAATCATAATTGCTGCATAATTGCATTGGTTATTTAAGATTTGTTCAAAACATAATTTTCAGTAAAATCTGCGCTGGATCCGTCCTTATTTTCTGAAATGTGCAGATGGATTTCTAGGGCAAATTTTTGCGCAGCAGATATATTCCACGCGCCCAGGCCTCCTTAATATACAATCTGGAAAAATTATGTGTTCACATATAAGTGACCAGAAGAAATAAGAACAAGGTTATAATAACTGAACCCTAAATATAGGCCTAGATATTTATTTTTATTTTTCACCAAAGCTGTCAATAGACTAGGCCTTTACAGTGACACTGAACAGTGTTTGAAATAAGGAAAAACTTCAAGTTGCCCGGCTGACAACCTAGATGGAAACTTTAGTTGTCCGCAAATGTTTTTACTTGTCCGTATATTATCTGTTGCTTGCTTCATTTTTACCTTGCACTGTTTTTCCTCTTGAACTTGTTTTTTCCTTCAAACCCAGCCATTTCCTAAGATCGTTTGACATGACGAAAAGTTCGATGAAAAGTTCGAACGCCTTCCCACGCGCGCCTCCATTCGCCTTGATACGTGAGTCAGTGCCTTGTTGTGCGGAAATTTGATTGGCTAAATCTATGGCAGCCATCTTGGATGGTACACACACACAGTTCTGCGTATTTCGAACATCGAATACATTGCGGTTAGCGCTCTAGTATTCTTATTATATCTCTACGGGCCCGCCACAGTATAAGTAACACGTGAGAGGGCGCCTCAGTTCAAATCTCAGACCAAAACGCGAGAAAACATGTGATTCGGCGAATCCAAAATGGCCGCGCCCGTGCCAACAACCCAGTAAGGTTCGGGAGGCAAAAAACGATAACTTGAGCTGAGGTTTGGACCCAAAATTTTTTGGTTGTCCCACGGACAAGTTGCCCTATACTGTAGTTCTGGTTGTCCGTGGGACATTTTGGTTGGCTGGGACAAGCGGACAAGCCTTATTTCGAACACTGCTGAAGAATCTTTACACAAGAATGATGTCATTATAATGTCAGTAAATGAAACATGGTATGAATGGCCACTATTTTTTGAAGTGTAGACCTGCAGTAGTAGTAATAGTAGTATTAAGTTTCTGCCTAACCTTATGTTTGAATGTTATTTTTTTTTTTAATTACTCTTTTAGAGGGATGTAAACATGAAGCAAACTGAGTATATTGCCATTACTAAAGTGTTAAAACAGTGTAGGCCTGCAGAAGAAGTTATCCAAACAGCACTTAGTAGGTTCCCAAGGTAAGTTTTTTTTTTCAGTTCCTTTTTTCATTCTGTTTTTCAAAAAGATGTTTTCCCTATTACTGACCAGCATCTAGCTCTCCCTGAAGCTTCTCTTGGTATCCTACCATTACCAGTCATCCAGTCTGAGTCTGTTTATAAACTTCTAATGTTGCTTAAAATTCATAAACAATTGGCTGCGATGAACTCGGTATGTTTTAAAGGTTTGTGCCAGGCCTCTATCAATTCCTATCTGTCATATCTTTAATAAATCACTGACTACAGGTAAAGTTTGCTTTTGTTTGGAAACAATTGAACATTGTTCCTATTCACAAATCCGGTGCTAAGAAGTCTGTGACTAATTATAGACCAATCTCGCTGCTGCCTACCATCTCTAATGTGTTTGAAAAAATTATGTTTACTCATATTTGGTCTCCTGTCTCTCGTGCCATTTCCCCTTGTCAACATGGTTTCATTCCCGGTAGGTCATGTGAGACAAACCTAGCTTGTCTCCTGACTACTGTGTATGACTCCATTAATGACCAGGGGCAATGTAATATTATTTATACCAATTTTTCAAAAGCTTTTTAGTTCCCCACAATTTACCTATTTTGAAATTACGACAATATGGTTTTCATTTTAATCTTTTGTCTTGGTTTAGTTATTTTTTAGATGGCAGACAGCAGCGAGTTGTTATTGAAGGCAACACATCGGGGTGGCTTCCAGTCAACTCCAGTGTCCCTCAATGGCTCCATTTTAGGGCCTCTTGTCTTTAACCTGTATGTGAGTGACATTCCCTTTTTATTTAAAAACTCAAAATGTCTTATGTTTGCAGATGACTTGAAAAGTCTCCAAAAAGTTAAAATTTAGATGACACTGACAAGCTTCAGGGAGACCTAGACAAATTGTGTTCTTGGTCGCACTCATGGGGTATGGTGTTGAACCCTCAGAAATGCAATACCATGACCATCAATAAAAACAAAATTAATTATATTTATTTAGATGATATTAAAAATACTTGCAGTAATGATTATCACCTTTCCATCATTTCTCCTCTGTCCCGCAGATATCTTAAAGATTTTATTTTCCTATTTAAATGTATGCATTCAATTTGTGACTGATTTAGTTTCTTGTTTTGGCCTTTGTGTTCCTGTTCCCAATTTAAGAAATAACAATGTTTTTATTATTCCTTTTAGCAGAGTTAATGTTTTAAAAAAATGGGTTTATTAGTAAATAAGTATATCTTATAATACTGTAATTTAGTTCAGGCCTATCCCAATATTGATATTTTAAATTTTGACTTACCTACTTTTCGTTGTACTATCTTGAATGTGATTAGTCCTGTCTTGTGTACCATTCTGTAAGTGGCGGATTTGTGTCGGCTGTTGATTTGGTTAATGAATAAATAAATAAATAAGTGGCGGATTTGTGTCGGCTGTTGATTTGGTTAATGAATAAATAAATAAATAAAAAAATAAATAAATAAAATTGTATGTAACTCTAGAAATAATATTTGAACAATATCCTGTCCAGACTATCAAATTTTATTAGACAAAAAACTGTTATATGCACATATATAGTCATGATGTGCCTATATATGGTCATGATGTGCCTATATATGGTCATGATGTGATGTCATCATGACCATATTTAGGCAAGTCGCATGTTTTTGTCAAATGTAATTTGATAGTCTGGGGAGGTCTTCATATTACACGTTCACTGTATCTTAAGATTTTGTAACCACAGTGATTATAGAATCCAGTCAACCCGCCCCCTTGGAAAGTCGCCCATCACCATTTTGCCTGTTACAAATTTCCCCCTTACAAACTTGCCTCAGAGCTTACAAAGCTTCCCACCCCCCCTGTATCTTATACACATCTAGATGTGTATAAGAGACAGCTTTTAGAGGGGATGGAGTGGGGTAAGAAAAAGAGTACAGTACTGTTTGTACACTTGTTGAAAAATCTTTATCTCATTAACCGTTTCCAAGTTTTATGTCAAACCAATAGTGTCTTGCCTAAAGTCAGACCAAAGGATTTGAACCAGTGGTGGCTACAGAAATTTGCAGACAAGAGGTCCGACATGTCCGTTGGAGGGGTCTGAACCAAGGTCCGGGCCTCGGAGTAAAAATTTTTTGATCTAATGACCTCATCGTGGCTTCAGACGACAGGGGGTACCATACCTCCTGCCCCCTCCCCGGCACCACCATTGATTTGAACCTCTGACTTTGAGGTTGATAAACCTGAACCACAACGGGCATTAATATCTATCCTAATATAGATAAATGAATGAATTTTTGTTTTTTTCATCTCTCTACTCTATTTTGTTTTTCTCATTTTTTTTCAGTCTTACCTACAAGACTGCCGTGGCTATTTATTCGCAGATCATTCAAAGAAAAGTGCGGATGACGCTACACAAGCACCAGACGCCTGAGATGATCAAGTATTATTACGATGAGTAAGATTTATTTAAAATTCAGTTGAATCCTGGCGGCACCAGGATTTGCCCAATGATTCGTCCAATGTCCCCAATGGAGGGGGCGATATCCACGATGAGAGCAAAAATGAGCGTGTTTGGGTGAAAATGTGACTATACTATTAAGGGTCCCAAAGCCTTTAGTCAATTTTAGAGTCTATAAATATGTAAAAAATATGAAAATTGTTTTCCTTTCCAAAGAATTGTGCTAGCTCTCCCAACAGAAAAACCTTTTATTTTCTTCTTTTTGTTTTCCCTCTGGAGGTTGGCATTAAGCGTAGGCTAAATAAAATTGGTTACAGTAATTTCAAAAGGATTATTTTTTCTTTTTTAGATTTTTGGCAAAATCAAAAGAAGATCCATTTGGGCCTGTGATGCTTGATCTAGCATTCAAGGTGAGAAACTAATTCTGTATATAGCTTGGTTTATCTTAACTTACACTTATTGTTGAATTTGGAATTTTTTAATGTGCAATATTATTAGGTCTATGTTGAATTTATTTTTTTAATTACTGTTATATTTTTATATTAATGCAATTTAACATAATACAGTTTTTAATATATCTAATTGTAAAATAAAATATTTAAATTTTAAAAATAATTTGATTGCACTTGCCCAACTGTTAGGATTTGAATTTAGAATTTTTTTAGTACAGTTACAGTACATTTTTATACCTATGTAATCATAATACAGTTTTAACATATTTAATTGTAAAATAAATAATTGTAATTTTGAATTGACGGGTTTTTTGGGTCGGGTGTGAGAATTTGGGTTGGGTTCTTATTGGCTTATTTAATTAATTTGGGTGTGTGTGTGCAATTATTCGGTTTAACTTTTTTTTAATGTTTTTTTGGTTTATGGAAGTAGGAGTTGAAGAGGCACGCCCTTTGGTGATAATAGTTTCTTCCGCTTTTGCCTCTCTGCAGATCTCCCTTCCATTGTGTGTATTTTAATGTTTGTACTGCTGGAAGGAATAAGCTATAAAAGAAAAATATATATAAATGAATTTTATCATACTTTAAATCTGTTTTACATACACCTTTTTCATTTCTCCAAATATATTTATAATCTTTCTATTAAAAAGGTATTGAGCTATGACTATTAAATTTTGCCAAATATGATCTTAGACTCGCTTTGGCATTCCACAATTAATGCTCATTAATGTGCATTATATTTTTAATATCTTACTTACAGGTGGTCATAAGTGAGCCTGATGATGATGATTTTGTTGCGGCCTGCGAAATAAATTAAAAAGCCCCGTGTGTGCGGCCCGCCAACCATCTTTGGCTAGAAAAACTCCTTGTTGGCTGGCCGACACCGATCATCTTTAAAAAGTTATATTAGAACTGAGCATAAAGTGTTATAAAAGCAGTCCATGAAGGTTTTGGAAGCACACTGGAAACATCAGGGTGTAGGTGGTGCCCTCAGTGTTAAATAAAAAATCCACTTTGGCCCTCTGCCCTATTTTTTTGCCCACCCCTGATCTTGCTGTTCTACTTGGCATGCTGAACAATTTGTTTTAAATGATTGTACTTTAACCACTTTTTAGCATTTTAACAGTTTTTAAAAACAAATTTTAATAATTTTTTTTAAAATAAATTATTTTAATTGATTTGTACTTTGAACAACTTTTATAAAACCATTTGGACTTATTTCTAACAAATTGTTTTAATTGAGTAAAATTGTTTTGTCATTTGTTCAATTGTTGTACAGTACTGTACTTGATTCAATATGTTTGTAAATTTTGAATGCACCTCAGAAATTTATGTGCCACTGTTTTCAAAAGTGAAGATTCAGTACCAACGACCTCCTCCAATTAATGACCTTTTTTCTGTGGTCCCATTGTAACAAATGTCTTTTATTTTTATTATACTAATTAGAGACCAAAGCTAGTAAACACTATGGGAACTTTGTCCCAAAAGTGGAGGGAGACCTGTATTAATGTGTATTGTGGGGTATTTAGATTTGGTTTAATTTATTGGTGTGAAATACTCTACACCAAAGATTGTGTGAAATATGGTTAATTAATATTAATTAAAAAACACAGCCAGCAGATATTGAAGGCTACAGTAGATGGTCAAGAGATATTTTATACAATAGATGAAGTAGTGATGTGACTTTGGGAAAGCGTCATTTTAGCTAGTAAATTAATACTAGATTGTAATTTTCTTTTTCTAGGCTGACCTTCCACCAGCTCTCTTAGCAAGGATCGTCCTGGAACAGTATCTTGCAACGTCTTGCAGCGACCAAGAAAATGGTAACAACAGTCTTTTAAGAAAACTAGCCAGCTGAAATAGACAATTAGGCTGAGTTGCCAGGTTGTATATATGCTGATAAAACAGGCCACCATGCTCACAAACCTTGACAGTGGCACACAACAATAGCCAATAAAATAGAATCTATTATATTCTTTATGGTGATACACCATAGCTCTCAGCATAGATTTATTTATTTTTTTTTCGTGTGACAAAAAAATATTCTGACCGATCAGCAAGCGTAGTCTTTCTTTGCTTCGCATGCAGTTATTATAAAAGAATCTCTAATGAGATCCAACGGGCTGCCATTGATGCACGGTAGAGATTGCATCTTTAGATCTCCGATCTTGTTCACAAATTCACGGACTAGTGCTGTCTTAAGAATTTCGTAGGATGCGTTATGAATGACAAAATATTCTTTGTATCTACTGGAACCGAGCCACATAGCTTGTGTTCCACTATTTGCATTTACACCTGGGCTGTGTATATATATTGCCTTGGTTTCGCTCTGATCATTAGTGTTCGGTTGACTAGTCTGGGATCTACCTAAGCTGGTCGAACGTTTCATTTGGGTCTCTACCCTAGCTGCACTGATGAGGCTTGGAAGGCCAAAATGGATCCGTCTGCAGATATTGGGATTACTTCCCATGGATGCTTAGTTTATTTTGTCATTCTGATCAGATTTTCTCTACTGTTGCGTTTAAATTTTATATTGCATTGTTTTGCATTATGTGTCCGTTTGCTGTTTTTATAGGTTTTTCCTATTTAAGTATATGTATATATGTGTATATATATATATATATACTGTCTCTTATCCTGTCAGTTGTGGCTTTTGTGTAAATCTCTCCTAAGGCTCCAAAGAAAACTTTTTTTTTTCTAAGACAAAAAGGGTGTTCAACGAAAAACATGGAAACGGCTAATGAGCCGGGATTGTACAGGTCAGCGGCGGTTTACGCTGATTTTAGAAACGTTTTGGCCGCATGCTGTTAGCTAAAACAGTATACTGTATATATATATTTTTTTTATTCAGTGGTTATGTATCATTGTACTAACAAGGTTTCAAATTATTTGTTTTTCGATAGTTAGTAAGCTACAATTAAGTCAACTACTTAAAGAGACGCATCTCATACAAGATCCTGTCTTGTCATTTCAAGTGCAACAGGTAATGTTTGATACAGTATGTATGCATATATGATGTAATGTTGGTACTGCTATTTTAATGTTCGTCTTGGTTTTTGAATGTACAAAATTTGCCATAAACCATTAATTGATGAGATCAGTTTCTTTATCTGACCCAACGTTGAATTTTCCAACTAGATGTTTGTATTGCTGATCAGTAACAATATCTTTGAATGACTCTATCGGCAGGCTGTTCTGAATGATATGTCCTATGGTCCGATTGTTGAAAGCATCAAACAGTATCCTTTATAGTGTTTGTCGTAGGAGCAATGCTACACAATTCTACACAATAAAAATGTAGATATGATAAGCCAAACCAACCCCTCCTCATGGGTTAAACAGTAAAATTGAAATTATAAAATAGTAGAATTATTATATAAATCATACTTTTCTTTCTTATGTTACCTTTTCTTTTCTTTCCTTTCTCTCTTATGTTTTCTATATTTTTTCCTTTTCTTTTTTTATTTCCTTATTTCTTCCCTTTTCCTTTGTTATTCTACTATCTTTCCATTTCTTTTTCTTTCTTGTATTTCCAAATCATTTCTCTGCTCATCATTCTTTCATTTACCTTAAGTTTCCTTGTCTTCCCCTTGCATTACCTATAGTGCAATAAAATAGATTAAAAAAATTTTGACATTCCAACATTTTTTTTGTCATTATTACATGATTTGCGAGTAACTAGTTTGACTTGTCTTCGCCACAAATGTCGTTTGCTGTAGACGTTGACTCTCCTAAGAGCACCTTTTGCACAAACTTATATAGCCAATAAAATGCAGAAAATTATCCACGATTTTCAATACATTTAAAATCTGTGCAGCATCGAATTTGCATTTAATAGTGAGTGAGTTATATTGTATGTTCAGACACAATACTTTTCAAACTAGTGACTAGCTTTTTGGGTTTTCAATAGCGTGAGACCCTGGTGAGACCATAGCTTCTATGGGCTCTCAGAGGGGAAAAAGGGCCAAGAGGGAAGGCTCCTACTAATACAACTTCACTACTGAGCCTTGACAGTACGATCATGTAAAAAGGCTTCAAAAGCTAAGCAAATTAAGACAGTGTAATTCCTGGTTTTATTTTGCAAATGCCCTGTAGTCACCTCAACCCTTTCTTTCCCCCAGTCCCCCTAACTTCATGGGTGTATGCAAGGGGGGTCAGGAAGGTTGTACGACAACCCCCCCCCCCTCCAAAAAAAAATGTTCATAGGTCCACATTTTTTCCAAAGACATTTTCTTCTAGGGCCTTTTTACAATCATATAAATGAAAAAGCATTGATGAGGTACCATCAATGAGTCAAGACCTTGCCAATTGCGTGACATAATCTATCTCAATTCCAGCAATTCTGAAACTGAGCCTGCCAATTCGCTTAAAGCTGGTGGCGCTGTAATTAATTTTCCTGTTTCCCATCAGCAACTGATACAGTTGTTGCCGGGGCAACACATGTACTGTTAAAGTTTGATATTTCTGTTTGCGCATGCCGCATTTGCTAGACCTACATGTGGTGAACAGCAACGCAGGCCCGGATGTCGCAATTTAAAAAAAAAAAATTGACATTTTAATCACATCTTGCTGTTATTTCATTGTGAAAAGTTCCAAAAAATTATGATTACAACCCACCTAGAAAAAATGCTGGATACACCCCTGGACTTCTCCTTATGCAACTGTCATATCCTTGGACATTTTATTGAACGTCCAAGTTAATAACTTATTGTGTGATTACATCCTCTCTATAAAGCAATTCTTAGGGATCAAACTCCCCAAAGTTTTCCATGTGTAAATGTTTTAAATTATAGAATCAGTGCAGTCGCATGAAATTGTAAGGAGGTATTTATAAATATAAGTAAAATATACCCATTTTATATGATTATTGGAAACACTTCGGGGTGAGTAATTCCTTAATTGATTACCTAGCTCTATTGGTAGTGAATATGAATTCAAATTGGAAAATCTGTTGAAAAGCAGTAACATTTCCTTCATCCGTAAGTATTTCAAAACTCAATAATCGCTAAGTGCAAATAGTTAGCTTGTTTTTTAATTTGAAAAACTCACAGAGTTAACTAATTTGAAATGCCTAGATATATCGTACACCCCACTTTACTTTTTACAACCTGCGGGAGTCTCCTGCAAATTGAGAATAGTTTGCCCAAGTTGTCAATTTCATATTAGTAGTAGTGGAATTTATATGTGTATGTTTGAATTCTGTTTGGAACAATTTTTGAATCGAAGTCTGTTACAATACAATGCCGTCATCTGAATCTGCCCGTTCGTCTTTACCGAAGATGCTGTTGACAATCAAACTTCTCATTGGTCCCAAGTTGGAAAAAGTCATTTCCGGGAGAACTGTGAGGTTGGGGGGAGGGCAATAAAAGGAATTTCATATATGGATTTAGACCACATCAGCTCGCCATGGTTGGAGCTGAGGTGGGATGTCCAGAAATAGCCCTAATAAAAATTTGAATATAATTTCATTCCTACTCTGTTTTTTCATAACTTTGAAATATTTAAGGGGCCTGGGCCAGCTTCCCCCTCCCTTGAACACTGGTCTGTTTATTAAGCTTTTTTAACACATTTGATATGATTTTTCAGCACATAGTGATACCCATTGGCACTGACTTCTGTGAGAAAATGAATAATAAAGCAGTGAAAACATGCAAAATTATGAATTTGCGGAGATGGGATAATTTCCGGGATATTTTTGCTTGCTTGCGATTTCCAGATTTCCGGGAGACTCCCGTGAGTTCCGGCAGACTCCCGCGACTTCCGGGAGACTTGGTACCCCTGACTTCTTTCTGTCCTTTGCTATTCCAGCCTTGTCACTCAAATAATCAGTGGCATTGCTTTTTGGATGTTGTGTGCACAAGAGAAATTTTGACTCAGAATATGTTGCTTTAATTGCTTTAGTCAAAGCCTTTTCGTTGTCGGTACCAATAATTGGCAAACAAGATTGGGTTGTATTTAGACTGGAATACCGCTGCGAGAAAAATGTCATAAATGTAGAAGTTTTCATGAAGGAATATGGGTCCGGCAGAAATAGTGTTTGCGTGTGTCCCTCCTTATCTTTGCCAAATTCTTAAAAAAACCAATAGTTACGTGAACTTTGCACAATGTCTTATCAAGTCCAAGAACAGTCCTTTCACTGAAGGGTCCTCCACAACAAAATCTTTGAATGTCTGTCATTTGTTCATTAGTAAACAAACTTATTGTTGGTATTTTTGATTCAATTAGATGTTCCCATAATGTTTTTATAATATTCTTTTGGTTGAACATGTATCGTTTCTTATTTAATATTGTCCATTGTCCGAATGTATTTCGATTTTAGAATCTTTGCATTACTGTGCACAGCCCGCCCTTGAATTCTCTATGTGTTCGTAAACTGCAATCTGTGGTAGATCTGTTCCGCATTGACACACATCTATGAAACTCGACTTTGTGTGTTTACAGTATGCACGGTGGATTTCCAATACATTGTGATTGAAGCGAACAACCAAAGACGTTCATACCCAACTTGCGCTAGTACAATATTTGACCCGTACACACTGCCTTTCAAGGATATTTCTTTGTACTTATTTGATGGCGTTTTAATGAGAAGTTTTATTGCTTGCTCCACATTGATGACTTTTATTTCTTCATCGGTGTACATTTTCGTCATTCTCGATTGTGTAAAATTGTCCTTCGTTTTAGCTGGTGTGCAGTTAGTAGGTGTCTTTTCCCCATCTCGTAGGAGTTTGATTAATTATTCTCTCTGCAGAAATTATCCTTTGAGAGGCATCCTGGCCACCCGTCACAGTGATGATAGATAATTTTGCGTTCGATGTGTTAGTAGATGACCAGTCGATATCTAAAGACTAATTTAATAAAAATACAAGATAGTAAGTAATATCAATTATAATAATTATAAAAACAATGAGATTGATGATGATCATTATATGATAGATGACAAACTGCTTAAATTTGACTGAGTAACGAGACCTGTAAATGTTAGAAAATCAGTTGCATTGACGTTGTGTCATTAGACGACAACAGCAATAAAATAATTAAGTACATAAGACAAAATAAATGCTGTGTACCTGGAGTAACAGCATTGATGCGCTGGGCATGCTTAAGTCAACATCACTGTGAATTGAATTATGGTGCTTCTTCTTGGATAAATATTCAGCCAGAGATGACTCACTTGACTGAATGGGCAGTGGTATGTGGTGGTATTCGGTGTTATGCTTTGGTGTACGGAAGTGTGCACCTTTCAGTGAGACTGGTGTTCCTCTATTAATACCATCTGTCGTTAGAGGACAACAGAAATAAAAAAACTCATCGAATACATAAGACAAAAGAAATGCTGCATACCTGGAGTAACAGCATTGATGTGCCGGGCATGTTTGAGTCAACATCACTGTGAATTGAATTATGTTGCTGCTTCTTGGACGAAGATTCATCTAGAGATGAGACACTTTTAACCGAGTATTTGTGGTGGAATGTGTAGTATTCGGTGGTATGTGGACGTATGCGGCGGTATTTAGTTGTATGCGGTGGTGGTTGCCTTTTAGTGAGACTGGTGTTCTGTTACTAATATCTTCAATTAACAATTGCAGTGTATTTTTATTATGTTTCTGTAGGTGAGGACGAAATGCGAAGTAAGGGCTATGACAAGACACCAGACATAAAACTTCAAATCCCAATTGGTACATTCACTTTCATTTTTCTTTTTACATAACGTATAATGGGCCATGTAAAGTGGGTGGGTGGAGGGGGGGGGGCTAGCTCACAAAATATGGTGATATTATGTGAATTTTATTTACATGAGGGTGATTTTGATTTTTTTGCTTTGAATATTTTCGATGGATGAAATGGGGGAATGCGTGCCCGCGCACCACTAGATAGGCCAATGGTCCTACGACACAAACAGAATGCTTACCAATGAAAATATTGCACAAGAAAATTCAAGAAAGTACAAAATTAAGAGAGTGAAGTACAATATTAAAAAAAACCAACCAGATGACCTTTTTACATAGATTAGAATTTAAATATTTACAAAAAATTAATAAAGCGATTTACATATGCATTGTAGTATAAGATTTTCAATTTGCAAATGAATTATTAAAATACAAAATCAATAAGACCTTTATTAGAATATGCATGTCCTGTGTGGCATGGTTATCTTATTGATAAAAAGTCTTGTGCCGTTGAAAGGATTCAGAAGCGTGCTCTTAGAATAATTTTGGGACCTGATCGTAGATATGTTGAGGCGTGTGAGATCGTTGGTCTTCCATCACTGTCGACGAGGAGGGAGCATTTGTTGTTGTCTTTTGGTAAGAAACTTCTTGCCTCTGATTTATTTCGTAATACTGTATGCTCCCTCCTTGTCACCAACTTGGTGTAGACCTGCGATCCCTCCCTTTACTTGAGATTCCTTTTGGCAAATCCGAGCGATTTAAAAGGTTACCTGTTGTTACAATTGCGAAAATTTTAAATAATATGTTGTAAAGTGGTTGTTGTTTTTACTTTGTCGTAGTGCTTTTTATGCTTTCAGTAGGCCTCTGCATCTTTACATGTGAGACTACGGTTTTAGCCCTTGGCTGCTTGTAGGTCATTCATTGTCATTTATTGAATAAAGTATACCTGAATATATAAGAACACTATTTATAGCAAGACTGATGAAAAATTGCAAAGGAACATATGTATTTTTAAATCTAGTGGTTTGGGAATACATACATAATGATTCGTAAGCTCTGTTCAGATTTAATATCAAATTTTCTTTCCCATATATAGTCATGATGTGTCTATATATGGTCATCATATATAGTCCCGATTTGATGTCATCATGACCATATCTTTTAGGCATGTCACATGTTTGGTTTTTTTAGCTGTTGATGGGTATGTCATCAACTGGATTGAGAGCAAAGCCTCATTTGGGGATGAGGTCAGCCAAGCCGGCTATCTTAAAGACCAGTTCTGGAGTTACGTGAACAGGTAAGCAGTGGTGCTCAGTCTAACTGCCAATATCAAGCTATTATCAATGAATGTTACACACACCCTACAGTATGTTGATGTAATACAGTGGACCACCTTTGGGACCTGAAAATTTGGGGTGGTTTCGGGGTTGGTCTCCAATTCGAGGGCTGGATTTGTGTTAAAACGTTATTTGGGTCTTTGGAAAAGAAGAGGATTGGATTGGAGGGTGAACTATAGTTACACACATACCTAGTGCATCCAACTCTTAACATGCTTGTAGATTTAAATGTGACTACACCTTAGATCTTGTAAACACTGTTAAACTCCCAAGTGGTGTAAAGTGAATATCCAGTCAAATAATAGTGAGTAAATAATGTTGATATTTTTAGGATTACTGTAGTAATAGTATATCTAAAGTAAGCTAAATGAGTGTCATAAATGAAATTCATTATTATAATCTCATTTTCACAGACTCGGAACATGTATAAAATGCATGATCATATCTTACAACTGAAGGCCAGCTCAGTGAAGCAGTTTGAAATTGTTTCTGGGTCAGGTCAGTTCGTCGTAAGAATGCATGGGAAGGGTTTGCGTCTTAGAGCATTAAACATTTTTAATATTGTCACGATGATCGAGAACTTTAGTTGTATTTGTATGTGAAATCATCAACAACATAAAGGAGACATTTTCATATTTAAAGTCCAGCCTATCAAATTTTATTTTACAAAAACATGTGACATATCAAAATGTGATCGTAATAACAACATATTTTATCAGGACCATACATAGGCACATCATGAATATATACTGTATGGGCATACATTCGTTTTTGATAGTGTGGACATAAATAAGAACAATGTTGAAAGAGCCAAATAAAAATCAAATGTACCTTTGGTGATACAGTATTTCCAGGGCACATTCACAAATAGAACAAATTTAAAATTACATTACGTTTTTATTTTCCCCTCAGGTTTGGATCTGGGCTGGTAATCTACTGGTTCGGATACGTTGAGGATCTGGACATTCACAGAGATCGTGGAATTGCTCTTGCCCAAGATTTTCCAAAAAAGTTTGTTAGCTTCCAACCATCGTCAGTTGAAAGCATGATGCATAGTAGCTGATTTATTCCTAGGAAGGGAGAAAACAGTTTTGTGCGTGTCCCTATGAAAGAGGGTACATTGAATTGAATGAGAAAACTTTGTGGCCTTGAAGGATCATTGAACCGTCAAATTGATCCAATCTACAAACTTGGCCCCCGGCCTGTTAAAATACAGTTGAGAACTCATAGGTTTAACTGTTGAGAGTATGACATATAGGTCTACAGACGTGGTATTTTCCTTGGAAGGGGGTAAACAGTGAGACTATAATGTATACATACTGATTTTTTCCCAGGAAGGGGGTAAGCTTGTGAGACCATATGTATAAATATTGATGTGTTCCCAGGAAGGTGGTAAGCTTTTAAGAGTATGATGTAGGCCTATGCACAATGGTGTCTTCCTAAGAAGTGGATAAGCTTTCGAGAGTGATGTATATTAACTGTTAGTAAGTTTTTGAGTGTATGATGTATACATACTTGATGTGTTTCTGGGAAGAGGGTAAACTGTGAGTGTATATTTTATGCATACTGTGACTTTTCAGGAAGAATAAGGTGTAAACTAGCTTAAGGAAATTGTGAAATGGGAGGGGATACTAACATGATACACAGTACCGTACCTGATGCATTTCTTTCCTGTCTATATTTACCCTCCTCATGACAGATGTTTTTACTATTAGTCCGGCAGCTTAGCAGATGGATGTGGACGTTCCGGACAAAAGCACCAATTTTTTTTTACATGCTCCTTATGGTCATAGCATTCAATTTTTGGTAGGAACCACCTCATCCGAGGTCATTATGGCGGCCATCTTGGATTTCAAAATGGCCGCCTAATAAAACCTATGTTTATCTATGTCTCCGCTTCTAAACCACTTGGAATTATAATTCTAATGTCTGAAACTATTTATGGTCAAGGAAAACCATCATACCATTTTTGACCTGGTCAGATTGACACAAATAGGTCATTTAAGGTCAAATATTGTATGGTATCTTAAAAATTACATAATTGTCATATTTAACATTAGAACCATACCCTGACTCTCAGAATTCAAAATCTTTACTATGAACTACAATATTTCATTCGAGGTCATTCTGGTGGCCATCTTGAATTTCAAAATTGCAGCCACGCAAAACCTATATTTATCAATATATCGGTTTTTAAACCACTTTAATGAGAATTATGATATCTAAAATTATATTTCATGGTCAAGGATTTCAACACTTGTGACATGGTCGGATGGTCATTAAGATCATAAAAGGTCATTTATATACATGGTCTTTAATGGCAGATATAAATATCTTTTCACGTAGGATACTTACAGAAACAACATAATTTAAATAAAAAATATTAAAAAGGCAAATTATACGCCATGCTTAAAATATTGGAACCACGCTTCAAAAAAATATTAATGCAAATGCAATGACATGTATAGGCATAGCCTGGGTGCAGTCTGTCTCTTATACACATCTAGATGTGTATAAGAGACAGTTACCGGTCAGATTTTTAAAGGTATGAGAGTGCAATTTCCGGGCACCAAGGTTCATATTCACAAAATGTTCACACCTCAGCACCGACTACAGCATTTTGCTCTATAATGATGACAGTATGCTAATTAAATAAAACATGTGTTATATATACACAGGTTACAGTATGCTTATTCCTCAATGAATAAATAAAGTGCAAGATACACGAACATAATTACCGTATAATGCAATATGAATAACAAACAATGTGCGCCTACATTGTACGAGTTGACGGATATTGTGAAATACATATAAAAAATGTGGCCTAAATTAAACATGTGTTATGAATACACAGGGTACAATATGCTATGCATTATTTAGTAAACCAATTAAATGGCTTTCGAATTAAGCAAGGTGTATACGTTAGATTTTTAAATAACAGACTGCTGGTATATTATTTAGTGTTACTAGCTTTTGGATTATTAATGGCAGGAGGACCATGTATGGTATTCCCATCATATGGAAAGATCTACCAGGTGATAAATACGCCATAGAGCATTAGGAATCAGGGGAATCAACTTCGGGTGGGGGTCAATATTAGAATAGGCTACTGTACGTTTCTACAGGGGTTCAACTCAGGCCCTACAACGGCTCCAGTCAGGGTGGTATGGCACATGCCAAGGGAAATCAGAAATTTTTATTAGATATACTTATTAATCAATTAAACTGATTGATTTTCACT